>NW_004955409.1:6437604-6438546 GCF_000276665.1 Chinchilla lanigera
CTGTTCCTGAAGACAAGTGCTCCCTCCTCTCGGTGAGGGCCAGTATGTGCAGCGAAGCACAGGTCCCTACTCTCTCCTTACAGAGTCACGGAAGCAGCCTCCAAACTCCTCTGCCCACCTGTGCCTTCTCTGCTGGCCCCGTGTGTCTCCTGTTACTCTGTGGTCTGCATATTTTACCCCTCCTCTCTCCCACCCCAGGGCAATGGTGTTAAGAGATGGAGCCTCTGGGTGATTAGGTCCTGGGAGGGGGTATCCTCAGGAGTAGGATTAGTGTCCTTTTAAAAAGGATCCTGGCGCACTTCCTTGACACTTCCACTGTGGAAGGACATGAGACTCGGTCTGTGAACAGGAGGTGGACCCTTACCAGACACTGAATTTGCCATGGCCTTAACCTTAGCCTTCCAGGCTTCCAGCACTTCTGGTATTCATAAGCTACCCAGTAAATGGTTTTGTGTTAAAACAGCACAGACAAACTAGGACATACCCCCTTACAGGGCAGCCAGAGTGCCCTGTCAAAAATACACCAGGCCAGTGCTGATGCTCTTTTATTCCAAACCCGCTAGCAGCTTCTCACTGAAAGCCAAGCTTGCCATGCAGTCGAGGTCCTAAACTACCTGGCTCCACATGAGCTCTGAGCTCCTTTTCTTCCATTGCTCCCTCGTTCACAGTGATCCATCCTAATGACCTCCTTCCTGTTTTTCCAATATGCCAGGCACTCTCGTGTCTCAGGGTCTTCACACTTACTGTTCTCTGCCTAGGACAGTCTTTTCCCAGAGGACTCCCTGGCTTGTTCCCTCTTCGTCTGGCCTTCCTGACCTTTGTAAAGAAGGCACCTACTAAAAAGGCTCTGCTCGGCCACCTTATGAAAGATTCACCCCCCCACACACATACATTTCCTACCTCCTTCTCTATTTTGGTCCTTTGAACTCCTCTCAACATTTT
>NW_004955409.1:6441090-6442206 GCF_000276665.1 Chinchilla lanigera
GCCCAAAGGTCGGGAGAGGGTCCACAGGGAGAGGTTCTAGCCCGGCCACTCTTCAGAAGGACAGCGGTCCCATCGGCAATAGAGAAGGGCTCCCCTCAGAACTGGGAGAGGGGATCTCACCATCCCAGAGCTTGCTAAGGACCCTCCTTCCTTCCCCGAGACACATGCACAGCCTCCCCTGGACCCCAGCTGCTCTGGAGCTGTCATGGCCCTCGGCAGGTCAGGTACCATGTTCACCATGACATCCAGGTTGTCTTTTCTCTCCTCTTCTTTAATCCCTATGTACTGTGTTCCTGCCTGGTTCTGGTCACAGCCCCACCACCTTGAGAAAGTCTTCACAGAAGCCCCTGGGGTTTCTATCAACCACCAGCAAACCAGTCCTTCAAGGCTGCCCAAACCTAGCCTTGCCATGAACGTGGAATCCATGGGAGCTCTCTCCAGAGCCAGCTTTAACTCTGCTCAATCCCTCAGCCCAAGGGGCTGGGTGTAGGATGGGTGTCCCTGCTCCTCACTCCCACAGCCCTGTCCTCCCCCCACCTCCTCCTCAACGAACTCTCAGCATTTGCGGTCCTACCACCAGACTGTGGCCATGGCATGCCTCCCCCACCCTTTTCCTTCCTCCTGTGCTTGCTGGAGAGTTTAGCTCTTGGCTCACAAGCACGCTTTTACAACTACCCCTATGTACATTTGGACCAATCTCCTACACCTCATCCACTCACCTCCTGAATGCCCTTGTTCCACAGCCTCCATCTGCCACCCTTCCTCAGGCACACGACTTTGGTCACAGCCTGGACCTTGTGGTCATGGGGAACTGTCGCCAGCCCCTGCAGAATCTCAATTTCAAATATCCCTTTTCTGATCATGACTGTTTTCCTCATCCCTCCTTCTCCCACCCGAACTCCTACAATTTTATTAAGATCCACAAGGACCTTCACCTCCTTTCTCAGTGTCCCTGAAATGCAGCTCTGCCATAGTATCCACTCTCCTCTCTTTTCCAGTTTAAGGGGAGATAGTGTTCCCAACTCAGAATTTCCAATTATCATTTAAAAATCACAAAAACTTTCGCATCTTTTGGTGAATTCTTATGGTAGAATCCTAACCCTCACAAATTCCACC
>NW_004955409.1:6443522-6531477 GCF_000276665.1 Chinchilla lanigera
TATATCATATATTACATGTCATATATATATAATATATGTAAGACTGGTAATTGCTCTATATTTTAAATATTTTAATCTTACCCATCCTTTCCAATCTTCCACTAGAAGGAAACCTCCATGAATATAGAGATTATTATGTTTGATTTTCTTCAATATCCCCAGTACATAAAACCTTTCTCAGCAATGCCCAGTAGGTGATTGATCAATAAATATCTGTTCAGTGAATGAATCAACAAAAATAGCCATATCAATGATTAGGGAAATACAAAACAGAAGGCTATAACTGTCTTCACATAGAAAATTAATATATAGAGATGCCAATGTTTTCTATGAGCGCTTTTGTTTATAAAATCAGGATTTCTGGGGGATCCAAAGATACAGTATTTGTGCTGGTGGTGCATTAACAATACATTTCATTGAACAACACAAGACATTAAAAATCAAAGCAAATCTTTCAACATTTCTAAAATTATTTTTTGTGGTGGGGGAAGGTAGTCCTGGGAATTGAATCTAAGGTCTTTACACTGACTTATATCCTTTTAGTTTGTTTGTTTGTTTCTTTCTTTCTTTTTTCTTTCTTTATTTATTTTTGAGACAAGATTGCTCCACACAGTTAAGTTGTTTAGGCTGGGCTCAAACTTGCGATACCTCTGCCTCATCCTTTCAGAGTGTTAGGGTCACAACGGCTGGCTAAAATTACTGTGTTTAATCTTGGCACTAATTGTCAATCCATAAGGAAATAGATATTTGGTATACATTGTCCTTTCAGGTAATTGCTAAGAGTTTCACTTTTGATGATGTTTCCTTCCTACTCTTGGTCTTTGTGTTCTCTCTCTCTCTCTCTCTCTCTCTCTCACACACACACACACACACACACACACACACACAGAGTAAACAAAGGCTCAGAGGTGTCATACATATCTAACCCAGAGGCTATTTCTCTGCCTGTTGTCAGGATGCAGACTCAGTATACTTCAACAATTTATGCTTCTCATCTTCCCTTGCCCATAACACTCCAAAACAAGCAAATATTACATATTTTAAAGCTCTTAAAAGTGTTTTCCAGGATCAAGTTTGTGCCTTTGCAATGTGTTTTTATGATATGTCTTCAGGTATTTAATTAGAATTTCTTGCAGACCAGAAGTAAGACAGCAGACAGTATTAAAAACTCTTTCCTTCTCCCCCCCAATTTAGTAGAATCCTTGAGTGATATAAAAATTACTTTTTACCAGAGGTTTTCAATGTGCTCCAATTTTCCATAACCCGCTGTACTCTAATGACATTTTGTCAGATGCAAAACTTGAAAATAAAAGATGCAAACTTGACTTTATTACACCACCAATGTCTGAGTGATAGATGGGGCCGTTGAAGATACAGTGGTTCCTCGGTTCCTATTGTGAGCCATGGGTTATTTTGATCAGCAGCAAGTAATAGTGGTGATGAGAACAGAAAATACACAGTTTTCTGGAGCGTCAGTGAAATGCTAATGAAAATGGCTGAGATTTTGGAGACCCTGCTTGAATTTCTATTAGTTCCTATCATTTCATGAGCTCCTGGGAAGGGTCCTCAGGAGCTCTGTCTGCTGATTATATCTCATCTCCAATTTGACTTTGGCAAGAAACAGAGGTCAATGATCAAGAAGAGGAATTGCCTTTTGAGTTGGAAACATTCTAAATAAAAAGTGCTCAGATTAGCTGAGTTGTGAGAAAACTGCTTCACCAAGTTGCTAGGAATATAATCTGCTATGCTGACTGCAAACTACTTTTCCAGCTAATAGGGTTCAGCACAATCACATGGAAATCTGGATAAAGCCTCTCACAATAACATTTCCCATACTTAACTTTATTCTTATCTTCATTCTCCTTAGTTACTCTGCCAGATTACTCTCAGCATTTTATGACTCAAAGGTTTCAGTTAGATTCTATTATGAGGGTCCAAGGGACCACAGCCAGGCTTTCAAGGCCATTAACAATTTTGTGATCTTGGAAGAACAATCTGTAGAAATGACGGGGGAGTTGTAATTGTCATGGGAGGTGCAGATGATGGTTCTATGTCCTGGGACTGTGAAAGAGAACCGTCAGGGTGGATGGTGGTGTACACAGTAAGCATGCAAATTTTACTCCTGAAAGAGGAAGTAGATGACATCTGTGGTTGGTATTTCATAAATCAGCCAATTTCTCTGCCCTGCATCCATTACGTTAACACTGTTCTCTGGATAAAAATTTGGACCACTACGTTTAACTTCATCCATTATTCATAGTCCTTGATTGCCTCTAACATTAGTAGATGAACTGGGAGGCTACGTGCTTTTCTGTGTCATGTGTAATTGTTGGAATCTCCTGTTTATTATTTCGGTTACGTTTTTTTTAACCATAATGGCTTTATTCTTTAAGAACAAATGATCAACACTTTTTTTTGGTAGGGGCAAGGCCTACAGTGTATTCAAGTAAATTGTGTTTTTTGACCCAAGACATTTCCCCCCAATTTGTATTGATTGTCTACACCATTTGTAATGAAACAGAGTCAGAGAGTAAACTCAGGGCTATGGGGGTGTATTTATCTTAACAGATCAAACACTTAAGGCAGGATTTATGGAAGCAGAGGGCTGTAGGTCAATAGGAAAAAAAACTGTAGTTTTTAAATTGTAAACAAGCAAAGGACTTTCTGATGTGTGAAGGAGGAGAGGAAGGAGACTGGAGGGGGTGGAGAAGATACCGGGCAGGGAGATAAGCAGTCTGATTTGGTTTAAACAAATCTACATCTGAAAAGAATTATAAGGAAGGAGGAAAGAGGTCTAGGAAAAGTTCAGTCACTTCCAAGATCAAGCTCTTCCCTCCACTCTTGCTAATGGTAATTGTACTACAAGTGCTTCTCCTTTAGCAGGACTGCAAAAGGAATCCCAGGGACAGCTCCGACGCAAGCCAGGGATGGTTATGTTCACTAACTTTGTTGCAATCATAATGAAAAAAAACTATGTATGTCAGAGCAACTCGAAGCCTTTGTTCAATGTGGAAAGCCCAGACTTGGTGACTGAAGATGTTTTTTATGACATAACATTCAAATCAGACAAGAGCTATGCATGAACAGTAACCTCCCTAGCAAGGCTAAATCTTAGGTAGTGATCTTAATATTCCCCAAGTGTTTCCCCTTATTTTTTTATCTCCAGGTAAATCTATGGAGTAGAGTGAGTATTAAATCTCATTTTATAGACTAAAATCTAAGGCCTGGCATTTGCAGATATTTAAAATCTGGGGGGCAAAAGTAATAAAAGTTTCTTTGGCTAAATGAGCTAAGGTTTTAGGATTAGGATCAAGGCTCACAGATATCCAAATCTCTGCTGTCTGTCGGGCATCAGTGGGTTCTTCCTCAAACAACCCCACCTGGGCCATGTCCTCAGGCCTGAGCAGTGTGACAGGATTCAGTATTGTCACTGGCTTTCTGCAGAAACGAGGAGTTCCGGGCTACCTTTGGGAAAATCTTAAAACATCCTAAATCACACAAATTTACTTAGCATGATGTACTGGGTTTCTCTGATAGCCTTCATGCTTGAGAAGAGAAAGCGTCAGTTGATATACAGAGCTTGGGGGGCTGCTGTACTCTAGAGGTGAGTTACGAATCAGTCGTTAGTGGGTGACGATTTCATTGCAGTCAATCATATGCGGGTTTCTTTCACCTTTGTTTTTCTTTGTTTGATTTCTCAGACTTTGGGATTAAAAAAAATCCCTGTTCAGTTTAATTCTGGCCTTTTAGATACCTGAGATTTAATGACTCTCTAATTAGGATATGCACTTAAATTCCATGTATATGAGGGAAAAACCACAGCAGCATGGGAACTAGGGTTTGGTGGTTGCTCCTGGAAGGCACATCCAAGCCACGAAATGGACATGAAACTCAAGCGCAAAGTTATTTAATTTTTAAGAAAAATGTGATAATCAGAAAAAAGAAACCACAATGGCAAAGGCATGCTCATTTACTCCCCTCTCTTTTCTGTTTTCAGTTTTGGTAGTTTTGGAATTAAACCCAGTGCGCTTTTAGCCACATCCGCAGTCCTTCTCTGCATTATTTTATTTGCAGAGAGAGTCTCATTAAGTTACCCAGGTTCACCTCAAACATGCTACCCTCCTGTGTCAGGCTCCCAGGGAGCCTTGTTTATATGTGTAAAACACGAAGCTGTGTTGTCAGCGCTAGGTATCAGCTTAAGTAATGCATCTTCTAGGCTACTTTATAACGATTCTCCTACTCCCTAAGTGGATTCTGAGAATATAAACTGCTAAACTAAAAGTTAGTGCAACGATGTAAGTAAACAAAGCCACAGGCTGATTGAGAAGGACATCTGTAAATGTTAAAGATCAACACTGAACTGCTGAAATGCACCTTTCAAGAATTCACAGACACTGATCAGCCCGTACACAGAGACAGACAAACAAAACGGCTGACAGTCATACGTTGTTCAGTGTTCCATTGTCAGCTGCAAGACCGCACATGAAAATGAGAACTCAGAAATGTAAAGACATTATATTAAAATTGCAGCACTTAAAGAACTGGTGGCCTCATTTCTTTATGACCTGGCTCCACTTGAGGTTGATTATGGGATGGGTGCTATTCCTGAGCTTAGCCTGCTAAGTCTAACAACACCGGGACCCACAGAATCCACTGTTTGACTCTGTTTTACCATATGCTGGCACAATTCCCCCTGTGCATTGGAAATATATAAGTCCAGAGACTGTGCTTTCTCCCCATAAAAGATCTAAATACTTAATCATTATGGTTTTCCATGCTGTATCTCTACCTCAGATCTAAGAACAGGTACTCATGCACACACATATAAATACACACAAGGGAGAGAAAGAAGGCTTCACTTTTCAAAAGTGATCTTCCATGCATACCATTTGCCACGCATCAGCCAATCCCTTCACTGTTCTAGCTGTCTTCTCAGGCAATGGCACACAGGTGTGCCTCTGTCGGCAGCGGGTGTCCAGCATGGAGGTTTGTGACATCACTGGCAGACACTGTTCCTTGTATGCAATTGTTTAACTACAGGTTTGGCTTAGAGCCTAATCTCAGGACCCAAGTCAAGGACATGACTGCCCCCTAGGGAATTAAAAAGAGTCACCTCCCTGTCCTTTCTCCCCACTGATCTCAAACGCTGTGCTCCCCTATGCTCTGATAACTGAATCTCTTTTGAATAGAAACTGTTTTGTATTCCAAAGTGGAAACCATTTTCTCCATTCAGTCCAACCTTATGGAAAGAAAGAAGTCCAAATGTTACCTAGTTCCCCTAATTTACCCATTGCAACAAAATGCCCTTCCATATTTATGCATTATGAACTGTGGTTATGTTTACTGCCATTTTGCAAAATAAATGAATGGAGATCTTTAGTGGTTGAAGGAAATTATACCTAAATAATTTCATTTCACAAGGAGTACAAAAAGCCAGAAGCTAGTAATATTTCACATCGTTCATTGGTATATTTTTAAATCTTACCACGGCAAGCAAATGTGAAAATCCTTAAATTGCTGGCCTCTGTGTTCCCATGTCAACTGGCATACGCTCTGGCTGGAGATCCTGCCAAAAGTCAAAAGAAAACATTTATGAGACAGAGCCTGATGGATGATTATTTTAATCCTGTATGTCCAGCACTGCCGGCAAGCTTGGTTTCTGCATGCCTGCTGCTGCCTTAATGATAAGACCTCTTACACACAGCTGAAAGCAGTGCACCAATGGATTTTCCCCCCTGCCCTAAGAGACTGATTATTGATCTTCACCTGGAAGTTCCTATTGAGACTGGAAGAACAATTGTATTCATAAACACAAAAAATTAATGTTACACCGCATAGGTAGCATTAATAAATTGCAACAAGGACACAGCCTCTGTCGGGGAAAAAAGGAGGTAGCCAATCTGACTTTAACGAAGCCTGTGCTTACCCGGGTGACCAGTCCATGGGCATGCTGTGTGTCATGAATGGGGCAGTTCAGGATAACTGGCCCTTGTGTGAGTGCTACCTAAGAGGGAGTGTAGTACCCTGGGGACACCACCTTCCTACTCAAGGCAGATGAGGTGTTGAAGGCTGGAGCCGACAGAGCTCCTGCTGGCCACGCTACTGGAACAGTGGGATCTGAACCCAGAGAGGCTATACAGAAACACAACGCACAGGACCCAGGGGAGCGCTTGAAAATGCAAAACGTAGGTGGGTGAAATGGAAGGGTGTTTATATCACCAAGGAGCTCCCAAAGCTGCTGGAAAAGCCTGTGAAGCCTAAGGTCGAAAAGGACAGACTCTGGGATCTTGAACACTTTGAGGTTCTGGGTCACTCACTGGCTGAATGGTGCACCAGATGGTTTTTTTCTAGTGCCTCTGAGTAACTCAGGAGCTTGGTCTAAAGTAGGAGATATCCGTTCATTTACATTCGCATATATTCTCATGTATATGCGGTCACTGTCATAGCTATATACTTTTAAAATCAAGAAATGTCAGACTTAATCATTCCTGTATATATTTTTGTTCCACCGGTATATGAGTGTGTATGTGTTTTTGATGTTAGAGGAGGCATACGTTCTATATTTACTATCTGTGGAAGTACTTTTGGGAATAGTACAATTGACATGTATATATTTAAAAAATAAAGTTTAAGTGTGGATGCAACTCCTCATTGGCAGGAATACATGCAGTTGTGACTATTAAAGTAAAAGCAGGCACTGAGGAAGTTCCTTGCAGATGACAGACACCTTGGACTTTATGCCCAACGCAGTGTATGCCTGCTGTGCAGTGCCACCAAAGGTACTTCAACGCGGAGAAAAAATATGCACTGTGATCAAATGCTATGGTGAATGTTTCAATTTTTAAAAAAAATTTAGTAAAGAAAATATTGCCACTGATCTGCTTAAAAATATTCCCCCTGGCTTTAATAATATGCTTATCCCACCATCTCGCCACTTTCTGAAGCAGTTCTGGAAGTACTCTTTCCAAAGTGTCTCTAGCTGCACCCTTGTGGCTGTCTCGATGTCCTGGATCTATTCAAGACATTCACCTTTCATGGTCACTTTGGCTTTGGGAAGAGCCAAAAGTCTCATAGTTCCAGATCTGGTGAGTAAGGTGGATGAGGACACAGCATCGTGTTTTCATGAGCCCGCTTTGCATTAGATGGAACCCAACAGCACTATTCACCAAATTTTTGATCACATCTTGTAAAGACTCTCAGGACGGAGGACTTCTACAGCTGCTTCAGAAAGTAGCAAGATCAATAGGACAAGTGACTGTAATGAGGGGACATATTTTGAGATGATTAATGACAATGTGTCTTTCACTGTAAGAAATTTTTAAAAATTTACACATTCACCATCTACTGTGTTGTGATCACATATTTCTTTGAAAAATGAAAGAATATAACATTTAGCATTATACATGTACCTTTCAAATGGCATTATCATAACACATCTAGGACCACAAAATCATTTACAACAGTATTATTAAGTGAGTATTTTCATTAAAGACTAAAGGAATTTGGGCAAGTGCTGAGGGTGATAGCTTTCATGTGTGAGTAAACATGAGAAGTACTTGGAAGATCTGTAAAAATACAGTTTCTTTGGCCCTACCTCCTAAAGATTGTGAATCAGTAGGTCTGGGATGGGGTCCAAGACTCATATTTCCAAGGAGAGCGGGCCACTGTGCTGCACACGACCCAAAGATTCCATTCAAGAACTACGTAGTAGGAGCCACCTCCAGCCCCAGTCAGTGAGAAATCCTTTCCTGCCTCAGCCAACCCCTGCGCTATCCGGCCATGGTTGACATGAGCTAAACATGAATTCACTGAAAATATTTGGAGGAAGAGCAACAGCTCTGATATTGAAAAGGTAACTGTGATATTGAAAAGGTTTCTCTTTGAAACTGAGAAACTGCCATCAACAAAAGAAGGAAGACTTCTCTAGAAAGCGGATAGAAACTCCAACTTGTTTAGCTGTGTTTTGCACAGACAGTCCTAGAGGCATCAGAGAGTCCTAGAGGCATCAGCATGTAGAAATATGTTCCTTTCTGTTTCAAATTATTTTGGGTAATAAAGTGTTACATAAAGGTCTTTTAGCTGAAATCCAAGGACTTTCCTTCTCTCTTTAAATAGTCTGCACAACTTATGCATCTATACGTATGATGTATTTACCCATATGACTACCCTGCACTCCCAAAAGGCCCACGATTTTCAGCAGCTTTGAGTGGGATCTCTGATTCACAAAGGGCTAAATGCCCTCGGATGTCTAACTCTGAGAATGTAGTTCTAATCGGAGCTCTGCTTCTAACTGCTTTTGTGGCCTTTCACAACTGACTTTACCTCTCTACACCTCAGTTTTCTCACTGATGAAATAAAAACGCTGAACTAGGAAAATCTGAACGTTCTTCTAGCTTCACCCTTCTAGGAAATGCCGATAACACAAAGCTGGGAGCTTCGTGAAGCTGGACAGTATCTTGGCCTGTGCTTTAGATTCAGCTTAGGAGGAAGAAACTGAAGCGCAGAGGGCTTATGATCCCGAAGTTATTGTGTGAGATCAAAGCTTGACCATCCATCAATTGCTCTTCATGCTAACTCACAAGAACTTGCTAAGGTCCCATTCCCAGCTTGAGCTTTTGGTCATTGACCAAGGGAACACAGGCAGGATTTTCCTTCCTTGGCTGGGAGAGGGGTACACCATGTCCGCTTGGGTTCTCGTCCAGATTTTCTCAGGGAGAGAACATATGCCCAGGTCCCCAGAGAATTGTGCTCCCACACTCACAGCTGTACAGCAGGCAAGGAAAATAAAGCTATATCCCAATTTTAAAAAGTAATCAGCATTTGCAAAAATGCTCTGGGGTGTCTTCAGGAAGTGTTCCAGGAAAACTGCTATTATAAAAATATCACTAGGTTCTTTTCTCCTGGATCCTACTCCACACTCAGACATTCATATTTTAGGTGTGTTGCTGATCCTCATTTATTCATGCAAAGTCCAACATTCAACAGAGTCCAACATTCTGCCTCCTAGCAGACAAGAGAGAGCATGTCTTTGCTCTCAGACACACAACTGTCCGTGGGGGAGCCACGGTCTGTACAAGCTCTGCTGCCCTGTGCCCCGGGAGCGAAGGCTGGCCACCAAATCCCAGAGAGAGGTCCACGCTTCCATGGAGGGGCTCTCTTTCCAATACGCAATCAGCTCTGGAGACTCTCTTCTCTTGACATAAATCAGTTTACCCAAATCACTTCTGTGAACCCTAACAGCATCAGCGTTTCCTCACTCTGCCAATATTTATTTGCTTACCAAAATCTTCCTGATCCAATAACACCGAGATCACATTTCCCCCGCCTAATCTCCCAGTACTCTTTTATCCCACCTCCCTGAGGAAGGTACCCAGCAATTGCATTTATTTCCCTCTCACAGCCCTGCAAGAGGAGAAATTCTAGACCTTCACTACTGCACAAGATTGTAAGTCATTTAGTGCATGCGTATCTTATCCCTAAGAGAAGAGTGAGCTAGAAACAAGTCAAAGAATAATTACCAAGGAGTTCTTGATCATTGGGGAAGGAAGGAATCAAATGCAAGGAAGAGGAAAGCACATGTTTGTTTAGCTTATGCTTTGTGTTATGTTCTTTGTAAGCTATTTTAACTATATTATTCCATCTAATTGTTCCAAAACCTTGGTTGGTAGAGATAGTCCCTCATTACGAAGGATGATAATCCCTTTCACAGTCTCAGAGAGGATAGGTAACTTAAACCAAGTCCAGCAGCTACCAGTGGCAGCTGGCAGAGGCAGAAGGTCTGAGAGGGCATGCCTGTGATGGGTGTCCCCACCCACCACCTCTCTCCACAGGCCATCCGGGCTGCAGAGATGGAAAGAGAAGGCACTGGACTTCTCTGAGGAAGTGGATTTGTGCAGACCTAGTGAAAATAAGCAGGTCTCTGACACCTTGGTCAGGAGACCCATCAATTACCCTACTCCTGCAACCCTTCCCCCCTCCCCTACTAAGGGAAGAAGAAAGCAAGCGTTGAACACTGGCAGAATCTCCAAATGTCTGCACTTTGGGCTGGTGATTTATCAGCTCGATTGCTAATCGAGCTAAATCTTAGGCCCCAGGAATGATACCATTCCAGTCTCTGTAGTTTTAAAATGAAAACAACAGTAACTCTCCACCTAACATAGGCCGCTTTCAGAGGGAAAAGGTCACCTCCCATTCCGTATTTCCAGATGCCCCTCCTTCTACACACAGAAAGGACATGAGAGCTTTTCCCACCAAGAAGGTGGACAGAAAGCTGGCCTGATGGATGAACGAACCTGCTCCTTTGTCAATCAGAAACAATCCTGCACCTACTTCAAGTGAATCTTTTCCAAATATTTTTGTAACACTGACAGACTAAGTACTTCCAAGACAAAGATAGTAACCACACTTTTCCCATAGCTTGGAATTTTTCACCTTACAGAGTATGTTCACATATACCATTCTTAGTTTCCACAAAACTATATAAAGTAAGTAAGACAGAATAGCTTTTTTTTTCGGTACCGGGAATCGAACTCAGGACCTTGCACTTGGCAGGCAGCTGCTGTGCCACTGAGCTATATCCTTGGCCCAGAATAGCTTTTTCTTTCTTTTTTTTAAACCAACAGTTAGGGTTATAGTCCCCTTATTTTTTCCAGCTTTTTTGAAATACAACTGACAAAAATTGTACACATTTAGAGTTTAATGTTCGCTGTACATATGCAGCTGTCCCTTGGTATCTACAAAGAACTGGTTTTATCATCCTGCACCCAGTCCAGCATTCAGATTACGGCACCCACAGATGCCAAAGTCCCTTGTATAAAATAACAAGTATAATCCACACACATCTGCTACAGTTTAAATCATCCCTAGCCCGAGAACAGGAGTGGTGGCACACACCGGTAATCCCAGCACTTGGGAGGCCGAGGCATAAGGATAATCGTGAGTTCAAAGCCAGCCTGCACTACATAGTGAGATCCTCCCTCAAAAGAACCCCCAATAAATAAATAAGTCACCCCTAGGTCTTTTACAATCCCTGTTGCCATGTAAGTGCTATGGAAATGGTTGTGCTCCTACATTGTTTAGAGGGCAATAACAGGAAGAACGTGTGTGCATGCACAGAAGCAGTTGTTTCCCGAATGTTTTTAGAACTTGGTTGGTTGGAGCTGTGGGCATAGAGGGGCCAACTGTACCCTGTCGTGTTGCATATCAGCTCTCTAGCAGGGGTTCACCTACTGGGTGAGAGTTTGTGCCTCTGACCAACTCCCCCACTCCCATGCTCAGGACCTGGAAGTCACTGTTACTGTGAGTTTGTTGTTTTGGACACCTTGTGTAAGTGCAGGCGGGCTGTGTTTGACTTTCTGACCCACCTTTCTCACCTGGCCCGAGTTCCTCAGGGTTGATCCACGTTGTAACAGAGGGTAGGACTGCCTTACTTTTAGGCTCAGGAATATTCATATGCGTACACGTGCGTATACATGTGCTTATGTACACACACACGTTCCCCCACCATTCATTTGTTAACAGACACAGGTTCAATTTTAGAAACAAACAGGTTGAGCAAAGAATCCAAAAAATGAGTTTACACTGTTATGTAAAAACAATAAAATTTGTTTGCCTGAGGGCTTCTCGGTACCACACACCATGAAGAAATGAAGACTCGCTCTGAGGACTACAGAGAACTGGCCGGTGGTCACACACACTAGCAGCAGAGCTGGTACTCAAATCCAGGAGAGTCAAAGCCCACAGTGTTCATTAAACCCTGTTTCCACATCTAAATAATTTCCAGCAGAGTTCTCCCCTACCTGGGCAGTCAGACACCCCGCCACCTGCCACGCTGCGCCACGCACTTACATGCTGTAATGTGCACAGCTGAGGTCCCTGGGAATTTCAGGTCAAAATTCCTTCCCTTTACTCTTCACAGTCTAGAGAGCCGAGGTCGAAGTGGCTAATTTGAGAATCATTTAGCAACCTGACTTTGTTTCCTCTGGGGTGTGCACTGACAGAGATTCTTTGTGTCCTCCGTTTCTCCGGCGGTTGCTGGTGGTTTTCTGCACGCGTATGTGCAAAGCTGTGCACAACCCATCATGTGCACACTCGGCCAAGCCTTCCCCTCACTCTTTCCATGGTATAAAAAAAAAAGAATACTGAGGAATGACAAAGAGAGAATTACAGAGGATGTGTCCAAGCAGTGGCTTTTCAAAGAGTGGTTCCCAGGTGGTGGGTGTGTTGGGGAGCTTGGGGCTTGTGAGTTGCTACAGGGCATGCGTCTCTGCATGCGTATGCATAATGTCCTTTTCACACTTTGGAGCAACCAGATGCCTGCTCTGTTCGGAAGGGGGTTGGTAACCCGCTTGAAATCAAGAGGCTTCATAACTCACTTATGCGAGCCACAGACCCCTCTAGATGACACCTTCTTCTCTAAAGAATGATTGAGAGAAAGAAACAATAGAGCTGAAAATGACAATGAAATATTAGCAGTAGCTGTGTGGATGAGGCCTCCAGCCAGAGGAGGGAATTATGCCAGTCAAAGGAAGAGCCCAGCCTTGAGGCAAGCTGAGAAGCAAAAACAAAGGAAGCAAGAACTGTTTGGTCTCAGGGACTAATTGTGCTGCTGTGGGGGAGACCCTGAGGTGCTGATTCCTCCCACAGGCCAGTGAGCACCCCTCAACCTGAGGCTGGGGCAAGAGGGGTGGACCAGCTGCTCCGCACTCCCTCCCTGACCTCGAGAATCACTGCACCCCCTGGGGTCCTGGAATGAAGGGTTTAAGGTGGGGAGAGGGTGGACTCAAGATAAGCCCTGGCCTGGCCTGAGACAGGACTTAGTAACAGGCTTCACCTCAGTCCTTCTGGCAACGTGGTCTCTTGTGAAATTCTGTTTTGAGACACCAAGTTCCTATTGTCTGCTTCTACTCTCTCACAGCCACTCCAGCCCCCACCAGCCCCTGCTCACTCTGGAGTGAGACCCCTGCTCCTCAGGAAGAAGGCACAGCCCTTTGCAACTGCATGCTTCTGCGGAGCAACTGCGGAGCAGGCCTCAGGGTGCTCCCACCTCCCAGGAGCCCGAGTTGGCTGTGCCTCTGCCAGAGGCTCCCTCCTCCTGCAGCACCTCGCTCTCTCCTCCCTGGGCCAGTTCCCTACTCACCCTTGAGAAACAGCTGCCCCTTGATCTACTAGTGAAGCTGTCCTCGGGGTACCTGACACATGGCCCCACTTGACCACTTTGTCCCTGGCCTCTAGAATGCTATTGCTGTGTTTCCACATTTCTAGAGGGCAGGAGCGATGCCTACAAATACACCTTTGTCTCCTTCACGCTGAGCGTGGTGCCCAGCTGGCATTAGCTTAGTAAATACATGAGGACTCGAAACAGGAATACTGGTGGACTCCTTTGCTTTCACATCCTTTTAACAAAATAGCATGGGCGCCTCCATTCTTTGGTGAAACAAGTCTAAAAAGCAAGAGAGCAGAGGATGGCTTGACACCCTTGCCCTGAGTGCCACCCGTGAATGCCCCTCTGCTACAAAACTGCTCTGCTTTCCTCAGTTCCCACAGCAAAGCTCCCAGAGAGACGCGGCACTGTGTGACAGATGGCCCTGGACTCAAACCCCGGCATGGCACTAGTAGCAACCAGAACGGAGACAAAGTCAGAATCTAGCTGAAATTCAAGCCCCTCTTAGATAGTATGAGGATATGAGGACATCTATCCTTTCAGGCTATCGCGAAGAAAAATAAACTATGACAGACAGGAACAAGGCTCTTTGTAGATTCTCCACAAATAATTTGTTTTCAATGTTTTCAGCCTCAAGTGGTCCCAGTTCTAGGCTTCCACAGAGTCTTCTAGAACAGGTATCATCCTTGGTAAGGCAGTTAGTGGGTGGTTTATGTACCCGGGTGATCTAGAACAATTTTCCAAGTTATCTTCAAGAATTCCTCATGCGAAACACTGTCGTGCACCACTACTGTTACAGAGGAAAGTGCGTTTCTTTCCCCCTCAGGAGCCATGAGATATAAAGAAGGTTGAGAGTCACTTCTCTAGAACATACTTTTGAAAGTCTTGCTCTCTATTTTCACAGACATAATTCTAACGAGGCCCCTAAACCTCTCACCCTGAAGAGGTTCTAACAGCTTCCTCGCTGACCTTACTATTTCGAGGTTTCCGCCTGTCAGTCAATCCCATGGATAACAGCTACACTCATCTCACACACTTCACAACGGCTTAACGAATGACCTGCCAAGGAAGTGGGCCCCTCGGTCATCCTCAGAGGGGGGCAAGTCCACCCCCAAGTGCTCCACGACGTCCTTGTCCTTGTGCCATCACGTGTGGCTCCCACTTGTAAGGGGGTCCCTGCCCTCCCTAGCCTCCACCCCTTCCCAACCCGTGAAATGAAGATTTTCCAAAGCAAACTCAAACTCTGCTCTCGCCCCTCCTGGCACCAATGTGCCTAGCTCACCTCCACCTCCATGACTGAGTGCATCACACTTGCCTCCAAGTCACTCACGACTTCACGAGTCCGACTGCCACACGAGTTGGCAACTTCTTTAAAGACACTCTGCCGTTAACATCTGTGCTTCTCGCTGAATTTTAACTGAACGGTGATGAGCCCCTTGTTTATGTCCCATGTCACCAAGTACCTCGCTAGTGCACCTCCTCGGATCTGTGTCCCATGTCTGTGCATTGCTTGGATTTTTTCGTTACTTTTACACTTTGCCCTTTCTTTTCAAATAGAGGTTGTGAAAAAAAAATATTTTCACACATATGGGTCAACTTCAGTCCAAAACCGAGAAGGCAGGGCAAATTCTCCAGCCAGCAGCACCAGGGCGGTTGGAAGAAGCTCAGGCCCACTTCATTGAAACTCTGCCCCACCTGACGGCCCAGAATGGTGCGTGGTGCACAATGGACTCTGCTCCTGCATGTCCCCCTCCTTAGTGGTGACACGAATGCAGGCTGTTGGCCCACCGCGTGTGCATTCCTCGGTGACAGAGACATTTCCTGTTGAGTATTAGGAGCAGTTCACGTATGCTTGCTTCAGTGTTCATTGACTCATTCATCAAGCATGCTCTGAGTTTTTTCCTTATGTCATGTACTCGAGTACGTCCCAGGGAAAGGAAGATGCACAAGACAAAGCGTGTGAGTCTCAAGGCAGTCACTTGGGGAGGGGAGAAGATGGAATATGAGCACTTGATAGCGTAGTCAGGCAAATGGCAAAGAGGCATACATGCACCGTGTGAAAGGAACCCCGGGGGAACGCAGTTAGAAGCTCCTGTCATTTCCCACTCAGCTCTGCAGAAAACCTGCAAGCAGCCAACACAGACCTGTCGCTCAGGGCTGGAGTATTCCCTGTGAGCTCATCGCAGCTCTTTGAGAAGGCTGCTAACCTTAGCGCAACAATCCCTATGGCGGTTACAGGAGGCTCTAAGAGCCCGCACCCCGCCCTAAAAGCCATCACTCTGCAGAAACGCACGGCTGTGTCACCGGGCATCTCGGCATCTCTGCCCTCCTGACCTTCGCCCAGCATGAGACGAGGTACCCCACAGAGAAGGAAAATGCGGGCGCACACTCAGGCTCTCAGGGGAGTCCTGCTCTAACTCTAGCACCAAGCAGCCCAGCACAGGCGCCACTAGCCACACAGGCTGTTAAACTCAGATTACTTACAAGGCAATAAACTTAAAATTCGGCTCCCCATTCCCTTCCGCCGAATGTCAGCAGTTGATGAGCACGTGTGGCTGGTGGCCGCCCTGCAGTACAGGCAAGGGACAGGGATGGTTCTGTCGCAGAAAACAATCTGTTTTTACACATCCATTTATTTTCTGCTTTTATGATTTTCTTGTGTTAAAAAAAAAAACCATAATTCTAGGTACAAGGGGACCACGACAGAGAGTAAACATTATTTGTGAAGGGTTTCATAGTGTTAAGATAAAAATTTTAAAAAGAAAAATTGAACATGGGGCCATGGGTGGGATGAATATACAGAAATCAAGCAGGCAGATTTTACCCTCAACAGTCGGAGGTGATTTCAAAGGAGAGATGACCCTCTATGTGGCTCTTAGAGGACGCGAGATCACCTTTCCAACTTTCAAAGTGGAAAGGGCATCCGACAAGGTCAGGTGCATGTGCGGTCACCAGAGCAGACCTCAGTGCATACCGGGACAGCGCATCCTTTCGTCTCCCTGGAACCGGGAAGCTGGGTGAGAACAGGTGGGCAGAGTGGACGGCTGAAGGGCACTGGCTGAGAAGATGTTAGCAGGAAAAGGTTTCAAATCAGGACATGATATTTAGAGCACCGAAGTTACACAAAACTGGGTTTGAGCTCAGAATTTCCCCCTCCTGGCCCAACTGTCTTTGGAAAATTTAAAAATCTCCTTGAAGCCCATTTCCCCTACTGGTAAAATAGTGTTACTACCACTCTGGCTTTTTATGATCGCTCTGTGGATTAAAGGAGACCATGTGTTTGTCCCAGTGCACGGCACCTGTCACACATTCAAAAATGGAAGCTATACTTGTTTACAGGGAATGTGAGGTCATGAGAAAATCTGAAGAGCAGAATAAAATGATTACACTGTACAGAGAAACTGCACACGACTGCCAGTGCCACTAATAACAATAGCTAACCCTTACTGGGTATTTATTGTATACTGGGCAGGATTCCAAGTGCTTTAAATATGCTTATCCACCGAATCCATCCAATAGCCCTGCGAGGCAGGTTACCATTACTATCTCCCTTTTACAGATGAGGAAACAAAGACATAAAGAAGTTAAATAATTTGTCACACAATAATTCAGACCCATGCATCTCTTTCTTGAATCTGTGTCTATGCTTAGTTCCCTGGCTGTTCTGCCTCTATTAGAAATTATTTCCTACCACAGCACGGTTTCAAAATAACTTTAAATGCAGATCTTCAAAGCAACATTCTTGGGCCACTAAAACTGGTAAGCTAGAATGTGGGCTCAAGAAATAGTCCACGGAGGGTCATCTGGATAGAAAAGACCAAAAATTTGACAAACTATAAGGTAGGCTCAAAAATCTCTGGATAATCCAGACCTTCCTCCAATATGAGAGCGTTCTCAATGTAAGACTCTCACTTTGTCTAAGTTGCTATACGTGTCAGCTTCTTATGGCATAGGCTCCATGCCTGTCTCATGGTTTGGCAAGAAATACTAAATAAGAACCAATACAGAAAGGATCTCACACAGAAGATATTTGTTGGAAACTAACTTTTGCCACAATGATTTTCATTCTGTTACTTAAAGTATCGTAAGTCCGTGAAAACCTGTCACCGGACTCACTAGAATTCTCTTAAATATCTTAAGGATGGAGAAGAGGGTATCAGAGCCACTAAGGTCTTGGAAACAGTCTATGACCTAAATAAACTCCAACTCTATTTAAAATCTTGTCCAACTCAATTTCCCACATCCCTTCCCAGTGTGTCCTGGGTCTACACAAATCTGGGTTCAGATGGGCCTGATACACTACTGTTTCCAATGACTAACCTCGAAGCTTCACCTCCCAAGGAAGCTCTTCCAAATGGCTCTTCTGATATTTTGTCCTTTTGTCTGACATTTGTCCTCACATAATTCCACTTTAATGAGGGAGGTAATATGATAATTACCCTCTAAATTTGTTTCAGGGCTTCATAGCCCAGCTTTTCCTCACAGGGCACTGGTTAGGGTGGCCGTGTGTTCCCAGAATTAGACCCAGCCTGGGTCAGCAGTGGTGGTGGGCCATGGTCCTTCCCCAGACAAAGGCAACCAAAGATTGTAGAAGGACACATTTTCAAGCCACCAAAGGCAAATCCTCTTTTGCTGGTCTCACACATTTGATAGGATCAGCAAGCAGATCCGGGCCCTCAGCCAGGCAGGCAGTGGAGCTGACACGTAGGGGGTCAGCCTCAGGAGGACAGGCCCTGAGAACAGTGAGATTCTTAGAGAGATTCGGCAGAGTGGTGGCTGGGAGGCGACTCCGGAAGTCGAATGTTGCTTGGCGCTTGATTAAAAGCAGATTGTTGAGGGCTGAGTTGTCATGGGAATCTCACTGGGCTAGAAAGCTCACTGTGGGTTTGAGGCCTAGAATCACCAACTAGGTGACTTTCTGCAAACCATTTAACCTCTCTCCTCCCTTGCTGTTTTTCTCCTCAACAAAATGCAGATCAGAGTGGAAAATAAGAAAAACTGCAAAAAAAGATTTTCTCTAGCTGAGAAAATGCATTGCAATTTATAGATTTAAAGTGCTCCGAATTTACAAACTACTGCCACGTAAAGAATGTGTGTGAGTGTCCAGCAAAGCAGAGGCCCATGCATGTTGATGAAAACATCTGGAACACTGCACTTCAGTGATGGCTTCTAATGGGCACTGTTATGGCAGGAAGACATCGAGAGCTCTGGCCGCAGGTACACTGCTGGTGAGTTCGCGCACATGGCTGGCACCCGTGACCCTGCACCTCTCACAGGACCCCTGTCTATCTCAGTTTGAAGGCAGTGGTCTAGCTTGGTTCCGGAGAGGTTGCTGACAGCTACTTAGAGCCATTCCCAGACACCAGGATGCAGAAAAGTGACCAGCGCCCATTCCGGCTCTGCTTCTCCGCTCTGCTTCTGAATGTTCACACGTGCCTTTCCCCGCACCGAAACGTACGTCTTTCTTCCCCTCATCATACCTGCTTTCTCCTTCCCCGTACAACTCTCAGCTGAATCCTTAGGGAACAGGGAGTAGAAACTGGGATATTAGTCTTTGGGATTTCAAAGATATTAGGAAAAAAGAGTCCACACACACACACACACACACACACACACACACACACACACACAGCCCTCCATGTCCATTTTGCCTGCACAGAGTTGGACCCCAGGACCTGCGGTCTCACGGAGAACACTCACCAAACACAAGCGGAAGTCCGGGCTTCACGGCATCCCAAGTGGGGCCTCTGTGACTTTCGAGGGTTTCAAAGGGTATCTCATTCAAGAGCAGCCAATGAAGCTGCAGACAGTGCCAGATCAGATAAGAAGAAAGAACATCTCCGGCCAGAATTAAAAAGGCTATTTTGGGATATGTCAAAAGGAGTAGAGCTAGATTGGAAATGACTGCAAAGGTGATTAAATAGGTGAGAACAAAGGGAGCACTGGCTAAGGAGGGAAAAATTCCTAATCACTTTTAAATTGTACTACTGCATAATTAGCCAAGTCACAAAACGCCATGGCTGGGATTAAAAGATCTTTAACAAGGCAGAAATTGTTAGAGATTCTTGCTAGGGAGGAGTTGGAGGTCGAGGGACAGCTGACACCCTTTCAATTCGTGTAGTGTTTTAAGATTCCAGGTTTTATAAGCACATTTCTTAATAAAGCACATTTTGAAAGATACTGTTGTTCTACTTTTGCTTTTTTTCCCCTTTCAAAGGAAATGAAAAACCGCAATGGAAATTTTTTCTAGAGAAACAAAATCTCAAAACACAGCCACTGGAAATTGCTTATGAAGCTGCTAGAGATAATGGATATAGGATATTATATTTATATTACAACAATTTCAATGACAAGTGGTAAAGAAAAGGAAAATGCTGAAGTTTCATCTGAATGAGTTATTCCATGCTAAATAGTCTCAATTAGTATCACAGAAGTATTCTGGAAACAGGTTAATTACCTACAGAAATAAAGCAATGAAATCACCCCTAACAATCCTACAACCAGTATATCAACGTATAATTTCTGCTAGAAAAGCAAACTCTCTCCAAATTAGAAGGCATTAAGGAAAGTCTGGGAGAAAAATAATACTACCTTTGAAAAACTTATTGCTTACACTTTTATTCTTTCCTTGGGTATTTCTTTAGTACCTGTTCATGAGCTTTTACTCACCAATAGGATTGCAAACTAAGGTAAAACAGAATCTGTCCACAGCGAGGATTGCAATCTAAAGGAAGCAAAATGTTTTTCCTCTCCTAGATCCCCTTTCTTCTCTAGCTCTCTGTGGCTGATTTCATTTGTTTAGTATTTTGGATTAAATTTACATGCAGGACATCTGCAGTGTGACTTAGGAGCACTAGGCCCATATACCACTGACCAACCGCATGGATGTCTAGGAGGGCTGCCCAAACAAGCACGTCGGTCAGTCATTTCCCCCACTCCTTCCTCAGTCCTTCACTGCCATTAGTGGAGGAAGCTGTGGTGACAGCGAATTAGACGGGATGGATGAACGGGCCCCGAAGGGTTCCACACTGGGTTTCATGTTCTGCTCTCACTTTCTGTAAAGCCTCACCTTGAACTTGTGTTCCGTAGGAGAGGTCCAAGGGGACAACAGAGCAAATGTGTAAGAAGTGGTGCACAGGTGACAGGAACACCTGGATATTTTACTAGTTTTCTGGTATTTTTCCTGTACTAGGGATTGGACCCAGGACCTAGTGCATGCTAGGCAATTAATTTACCAGCCCCATTTTAGTACATGCATGTGTGGTAGTGGGGCTTGCGCACTGAGCTACACCCCTGTTTTTATTCCTTTATTTTGAGACAGGGCCTTACTGAGTTACTAAGTTGCCCAGGCTGAATTCGAACTTGTGATCCTTCTACCTCACTGCCCCAAAGTGCTGCAATTCCAGGCATGCCCCACTCTGCCTGACTTATCCTAGTACATTTAATCAGCAGGTGGGTGTTCATTCAGTGTCAAACGCTGGGGGAAAATGGTCAACAGCCCCAGACACTGAGTAGCCGGGCCTGTGCATCCACATTGTGAAAAGGAGCTTAAGTCTGCGTGCGTGGATGTTACATTGGTGTGTTCACCACGTTACTTTCCCTTCTCTTCCTCTGCTTAGCATTTACTGTATTTATTTCTATAGTCCATGTCTGCAGTACATAATGATGGCCCTGCTGGTGGGAGCTGTGCACACACATAATACGTCTTAATTCATTTTCATCCTTTTCCCTTCTCCCTGCCCCCTGCCTCCATCTCCTGGTCCTCTTCCCTTTTGCAAAAGCTCTATCTCCCTGTTTCTTATTATCTATCTTTTATTTTGCTTTTTTATTTATACTTTGGATTTCTCATATATGTGTGTGTCTGATTTATTTCACTTGTCATTACAGTCTTGAGGTGCATCCATTTTCCTACAAATTACTCAAGTTTATTCTTCCTATGGCAGAGTCCTGCAGTGTGTCTTGAGTTGACCTGGGCATCAGCATTGGTTTTCGTAGCCGCCGTGGTTTCTGCACAGCTTGCCTAGATGTGGAGGTTGCCATTGCTTTGAGCCTTGTCCCACATGCAGACCCTCCCTTCCAGATGCGATTTCTCTCTCTTGCCTGTGTGAACTCTGCCGAAGAGAAGGTAATGATGCCCACATGACTTCTTAGTCTTTCAGGACTGGTTTTCTTTACAGCCAAGGAAAACTAACAAGGCCCCTTTGTGACAATCCATGGAAAGATATTTTAGAATGACGCATGGCAAGCTTCTTCTCACAGCATTCTAGTTTGTAACCCAAGGCTCGCTCTCTTCCATGGTACTGGACTTCCTCAGTCGACCGCCCCATTGTTGAAGACACAGAAGATTTTGCATGTTCAATTTCCCAACATCCCTGTGACATTTTAGACCTCTCACTCACCCCAAGCAGCAGTGTTTTTGAATCCCATAAGCACTGTTTGACAAAACTCTTTTCCTCCCCACAGGGCTGGGTAGAACGGTGTGGTACATTTTCCAAAGTACAATGAATTGAAGCTCTTTATCTTTCTTAGTTTCCTATGTTTCAAAATACCTGTTATACTCATAATTTTAGAAATCAGATCTACTGCAACACTCTACCTTTTTGTGCTTGGGAATTTTATCATTTCTCAACTTTTTGAAAAATGTCAAGGAGTGTCATATGTATTTTGGAGCACAGCTTCTCACAAAAACATATCTGCAAGACCACAGAGATCCAAAATGGGGGTCGCTCTGGTATAAATTGGCAACAGGGAAGAAGTGGAGGGTTATCCTTCTCTTCACTAATAAAACAGGCATCATAGGTTGCCCCTTCACAGTGATGTCTTAATATTCTCTCATTTAATTACGTAAATCATCAAAGAGGACCGCTGTTTATGGTAATTTGCACGTGTGGAGGTCTGCTTCCCAAGGTAAGCCAATTTAAATCAAATTATAACTAAAGATCTACCACTTGTTGGCTTTGACAGGCAATCATTTATAACTCCACCAAATGGCTACTAAAGACTGCAGAAAAAAACTAAAGACTTCAAAATTGAGGTGAATCAGTGTGATCCCGCTGCGAAAGGCATGGCTGAAAGGCTATGCAGGGATTCAGTATTTTTACTGGTGTCAGCAAGAACACAAGGCAGCCTCTTTGAGAGGAATGTGATTAGTGAATTCCATGGACTTTCACCATGTCCACATGCAGCCTTCCCTTGGACATGACATTAGAGTGGTCTCCCCAACTAACTCAGCATGCTCCTTTCATCTGAATCCAGCATTCTTCTGACTCCGCCTGCACTCTCAAGAAAAGGCCATTGTAAATGCTGAAGTGTTCATGTGTCCCCAGCTCCTTTTCTTTTTCTTTCATTTTTTTAAAGACCATCAAAGACAGTCAATTGGAGAAAATAAGCATGCACAAGCTCATTCCTTGTTTTACGGGCATGTTTGTTCTACAGTGAGTGTCCTTTTCAGCTAATGAAACTAGCTATGGGGACTGTGACAGACCAAGACCAGTGCACAAGTCCTGAAGGAGTGAGGTCCTTTTCCATGCAGACAATGAATCCATGACAAGGGTGAAGGGGCCTTGGGGACAGGGAGGCTGTGACATAAGAAACTGATGAGAGGAGGTTTCTCTCTGCTATGGTTTGTGTCTGCATGTCCCCCAAAGCCTCATGCAGTCATGGGGCAGGATTCTAGATTTCATGATTGATTCATGGTCCAACGTTGGAATTATGGATGCGAGTGCTACACCGGCCCTGAGGTGGGTAGTTTGAATACAATGTAAGGGAGGGAAAGAGGCTGCTTGCCACTGCTCCTCCCCTTTGCTCTTGTTGCTTTGCTGTCTTCCACAGCCAGGAACCGTTGCCCTCTGCCATGTGTCACTCTGCCTTGGAGCCAGCTGATTATAGACTGAAACCTCCACAAACTGTGAGCTAAATAAACCTTTCCTTCCTTAATTTTGGGCGTCAGGTATTTTTGTCTCAGCAATGAGAGAAAAGTACCTAAGACACTCCCCATACCTTCCTGCCTTTTACTTGCTAAGAAACTTCTAGAAATATGCTCTACTTCTCTGAATATCAGTGTGTTTAGGAAAAGATAACATCAATTATTCCCTCCTTTTGGGAGGTTCATGTGTGATTTAACAAGCCAATGCACGCAAAGCACAAAGTTCTAGATACATGTGCACCTTTTAAAAAAAGAAGCCACAAATAAAACAGTAAAGATGATAACGCAGCACTTCTTTTGCAAATGGACAATTCTCAATATATTTAGGGGTGAATAGTTAACCATTTCCCTTCTGTGTGAGAACTTGAACTCCCTTTAACTTTTAAGCTGAGCCTGCAAATAGGAAAGGGTACCAAGAAGTAGAGGGAGGAGGAATGGAGAACTTTTTAAAAAGAGAGAATCTAAATGCACTCTGTCCATGTACCAACTGCCCACAGTGAATGCAATCATTCTGTCCTGCAAACATGGATGAATAAAAATAACGATTTTAAGAAAACTGTCAAAGATAGTTTGTTGGTGATGTTGCTACCCAATGCTGTTCAGTATGATCCAGCATTAAAAAGCAGCATCTCGATTGGGAGGCACAGACATGAAGTCCAAATATCTGGCAGGTCATACTTGGAGTTTTCTGAGTGTGGGTGAATTTATAACTGAGGGGTCCTTCTTGGGGACCCTGGCACTTAAGCCTATAGTATTCATACAATAGAAGATCCTGGCTCTTGCACATGTGAGGCTTTTCAGAGTGGAGTCATCTCATGACAGCTGTTCTGCCACACTGAATTCTCCCAGGATCCCCCAGGAGAGAGGTACTGTTCTGCTTTCCTGTCCTCAGTGGACACTGTATTGAATGTCTTCAGCAGCAATTTCATGAATCTGAATGTTTAGCTCAGCCCAAGAAAACAGTCTCTAGATATTGTAGAATAGATCAGCTTAGCTTCTTAACCATCAGTACGTATGCCCGAAGACCAAGGATATAATGACATTGGAATAATCCAGTTCTGGATCCCACTGTGAATATCCAGAAATTTCCATAATTTTCCAGTACTTGTATCTGTTTTCCCATTTTGCTGCAGGGTGATTTCTGTTACTGGCTATTCTTGGGGTCTGGTGAGGCCATTTTTGGAGACCAGTCGAAGACTCCGTGATTAGCATCGATTCACACATGGAGCCTCCTCAATGTGCTGTATGGCGACTGGCAGATATGAATCACTTCTCTGTGGGCCCAGACATGACTTTTGTGGCTGCACAAGTCCCAAGGACATTAGGGATGCTACTCATTTTTGTTGGAAGCCTTTGTGTACCTGCTGGTGATTTTTCTCAACTAGGGTATCAGAAGAGAACTGAGTTCTAATACACTAAACCATCTGTATGATTTTCCTGTTTCTACTATAACAAATTACCACCAAGTTGGTGGCTGAAAAAGCAGGTTTATTACTGTATGGGAACATACACCAAAGTCATACCGAAAAAGACTATTAGCTCAGAAGTTTCACTGGACTGAAATCAAGGAATCAGCTGGGCTTTGGGAGGCTTTCTTCCTGCGTCTCCTGGCTCAGGTCATTTGTGCCTTCCTCTGCCCTCAAACCTTCAGCATGGAGTATCCACATCTGTCTCTGACTCTAGGATAATCACCCCATCTCAAACCCTTAACTTAATCACACTTGCGAAGTTCCGCTTGCCACAGAGAGTAAGAGACTCATAGATTCCAGAGATGAGGAAGGGGACATTTTGGGTGAGGACCATTACCCTGACAGCATGTTTTGTTATAAATTAACCTCTCTCTTGTGCAACTAGAATGGTGCTAGTTAAATATAATGCTCCGAAGAACTGAGAAATTGTCCCTGCACAAGGGACTTCAGTTGTGAAAGAATGGCAAGGATGGCAACTTAAAAGTCCAAGCAGTGAGACCCTCTCTGGGCAGTAGTTTGACAATTAAAATAGACAGAGAAGCAGGCAACAGAGGTGGCTACTGAGAGTGAAGTAGAGGGAAGACCAGGGGCGCATATGGGGATCATTTTTAAAAAGTGTTTTGGAGAGGGTAACATGAAAAGAGAAATATGGAAGGAATGGGAAGGGAGAGAGTAAATATCAATAGTTGATACCCTCAAATTCTAGCGTTTTCCTAAAAATTTGCCAGTTATCAAAGTTGTCTTTATTTTTTTTAAAAAAATCTAGCCTTTCTCCTAATGACCCTTGCATACTTTAGTGGATACTCCCACAAGGAACATTTGGGAAAAAAGAGCATTGATATAGAAATCATACAATAGCTAGTTTCACTCGCTTACAAAAAAAACCCCATAACAATAGCTGTTTCTGTCCCCAAATTTCATCTTAGGCTTCTTTGTGAAAATATGCAGTTCAGCTCAGTGTAGAGAGGTCATTCCAGTCCACGTGGGTGTCTCAGAGTTCAGTATTAATTTCAGCCAGCTGGAAATCAAAGTTCTCCAGGTAGACAGAGCTCCCTCTCCCCGGGGCACCTGACATTGTCTCTGATCAGAAGAAGCCGCTGTCTGCGGGAGGAACCCTAAAGCTCATCACACACTTTGGGCAGGAGATGGAAGACTCAGGACTGTCCGTGCTTACTTAGATCCAGTGAAACCTGTGGTAGAAATCTGGGGAGAGCCGCCTGAGCCGGCATCCGGAGTGCTTTCCACCACGGGGAGGACTTCTGCAGTGGCAGAGGCCGGGCTTTGCTCCTGATGCTACCTGTGTCCAGCATGCGTAATCCTGTTGCACAGTTCAGAGGCAGAGGCAAGCAGGCTGGGAGGGCCGCTGAGGGCTGGTGGGGGTGCATGGGGAGCTTAGGGGAAAATACCCTCTATAGAGAAGACAGACCAAGAGGTGCCATGGAGGGGACAGTGGCAAACTGAGGAAGCCAGGGCCAGAGGCAGGAAGGAAAGCCCCCACCCAATCAAGCAGCCTCTTGAGAAGCAAAGAATGGGTCCACAGTAGGACTGGAGCTGCACAGGCCCCTCTGCAGCCCCAGGCTCCGTTTCTGAGTTCTTCCTGCCACTGCTTCTTGATCATCAGTTGCAAGGGGGAGCTGAAAACTATGCAGACTATGGAAGAAAACACTTCATTTCTGTCAGAGAGGTAGATTCTAAAGCTACCAAAAAAAAAAACAGAGAACAAACTGATATAAATGCTCTGAAGGAAGAGGATATTGAGAAAATCAGAGGAGGATGCATCATAGTAATGTCCCCAGGAAAGACCTTTCTGAGGAATTGATATTTAAGCTAAAATTGGGAGGAACAGTCTTGCAAAGACCGAGAGCTTGAGGGAATTGCATTTGCAAATGTCTTGAGGCAGGAAAGAGCTTGGTTCTGTTTGAAGAAATGAAAAAAAAAAAAAAAAAAAACCAATGTGGCTGGTGCAGGAGAAGAGTTTGAGGCCAGACGGGCAATGGGGTGGTCACTGCTAGGCAGACATTCCCTCCTCCCCACTCATCCACACCTGCAGAATGAATACACCTGTCCACGTCTCTGCTCTTGAATTTCACCACAGGACCTGCTCCGACTTCACGGGACCAAGTGCCCCTTGCTCACCCTTAACACTGGGCTCCACCCTATCATTTCTTGGGTCAAGGGGACATCATCCAACAGGATGCAGCAAGAAGCTTAAAACGTGCTTGCATGGGGAAGCTCACTGTATTGTCTTCTGACCCTGATGGAAGAAGAGGTTCTGGTTGGTCCACTGGTACCAGGAGGATGGCAGAAGTGTGCAGCAGACACAGTCTCACCGTGCAGCTTGTAGTCAAGTCCAGCCGAGCTCCAGCTGATGGGCAGACGCCTGAGTGAGATGTTTCAAGACACTGATTTCGGGGTGCTTTGTTTCTCAGCCGCATTAAGGGAAGAGCTATGAAATAGATTATGTAAGGATCACCAAAGGCAGTGTGTGCAGAAATCACGGAGGAGTCTTAATTCAGGAGTGATAGAACATGAATTAGGTTTCTCAGGGTGACTGTCTGCTGGAAGAGCGCAGCAAGGAGAAACCGCCGGAGCAGTCCATTTGGAAGGGATGGTAGCACGGAGGAAAAGCCAAGTGGATGTATTTGAAATAACTTGGGGGCAAAACCAGTAGTTCTTGCTAGTGAGCTATATTCGGAGAGGGAGAGGAGAATGAAAGAGAGGATGACTCCCACATTTCTAGCCTGGGTCATGGGGTGCAAAGTGAAATACTTCCCGTTTTCCCTGTTGCTATTTCCCACAGTAACAACAGTTCAGTGTACAGTCACTTGGCACACAGGAAGTTACTTAACCATTGTGTTATTCTCAATATTGATTTAAGCTTTACTCTTACCAAAAATTCACAGTCAACCTCTAATTATGTTTAATTGTTGGGCACTTTAGATTTGTTTGGAAGGGTGGGGGTGCAGAGCAAACTCCTCAAAATAGGGTAACAGGGTCCAAGCATTTCAGTGATGACTTTTTCTTTTCTCTCCAGAGTGAAAAGATGAGCCTTCACAAAAAAAGTGCAGCTGACTCTGGAGGCATCTCGCAGCCTTCTGAGGCTCCTGTGACAGAGATGACAAGCCCCTGTACAATGTTTTACACTTGCCAGACGCTCTTCTAGCCTTTATATAGGAGCACACTAATCTAATCCTCACAACAAGCCCAGGAAGTAGGGGAGAGTATCAGTCCCATTTTACAGAAAAGGAATCTGAGGGAGAGATGGTACATTGGGAAACCCAGAAGACACATGGGTGTGTAGACTTCACTCTGTCCACGGCAAGAATAGTGCCAAAACATCTGTTAGTTCCCCGCAGGTTCCTCATTCCAACCGGCAGAAGAAATCACTTCTCATTTTCACACCTCATAATCTTCATAGTTTTTACCCCAAGGAAATAGTAGGTTTTTAAGACTTTGGCACCAAATAATCATTGTGTTTCTCCTCAGCAAATGGCAGGTTTTTATCAGCCTGAATTTGCACCTGATTTGTTACTTCTCACTAGAAAATCTTAAACCAAACATCTAGCCCATTTGTAGCAAGTGTCTAAAATCTTTGCACTATCCAAGTCTATCCTCACTCCTGGATCTGTTATCCTCCCAATTCTACAAGCTTTTTCTGTCTTCTGTTTAATTTTAATGTATACAGTGGTGGATTTTAAATATCTTTGAAAGCTTCCCTAAATCCTTCCTGAAACACAGAAAAATATAAATAAGTAAACAGACTCAAGCGAGCCTAGGAAACACAATATCAATCTAAGGACAAAAAAAGAATGTCCATAACTTCCGTAGGATACATTTTGTTGGTACATATTTTCATGTGTTTGTTTAATAGCATTCTCTGCTACTTCCAATTTGTATCAGTGGCCTGAATTCTACAGACTTGAGCAGTAAATGGCACCTGAAAGAGTCCCTGCTTTGTCAACCCTTTCCTACCTTGTGCCTAGGGAGACCTATAGCAATCACCAAACAATAATGGCACTGAAAATCATGTTCTAGTTGGGTCTAGAATGTTCCCCCCAAGGCTCACGTGTGACAGTTTTGTTCCCAACTGGTGATAGAGGAGGCGATGGAGACTTTGGCAGGTTGGACCTTCTCCTGAGCCACTCACAGTGTGTCCTTCAAAGGTGTATCCTGCCTCTCGCTCCTCTCTTCTTCTCTGCCTTTTCCCTCTCCCCCTCTCTCCACAGACCCAGAAACAATGGGGTCAGGGACCATGGGCGGGAACCATGAGCCAAAACAAATCTTTCCTCCTTTAAGTTGGTTTTCTCATATATTTAACCACAGTAAAAAAGAAAGTTAACTAATACAGATACTACAACAAATGTTTAAAAATAATAATGACGTGTGGAGTGTTTTACTATGGAGTGTTATCTGTCAACACATCAGTCAACATGTTAGTCAAAGGAAAGAAACGAGCATTTTTCAGATCCCCCTGGTTTGCAAGGTAGAGGACTAGGCATTCATTTAGTTCCACAACAGATTTATTTTATTTCCTACAGTAAATTAGTAAGGTACTGTCTAACATAGTTTAACCCTCATATACAACCCTCTTGGGATGGTACTGTCAGTAGGCACATCATGGGTCTGGGGACAGGTTTCAGGAGGTGAAGAACCTCAGCCAGTGTCACAGAGCTGGTGAAGGCGACCTGACCACTGAACTTACATTTGCTTAGCACTCAAATCTGTGTATTAACCACACAATATTTCCATTATTCCTCAAATAATCAGCTCCCAACTTTCTCTGAAATCATTTCTCCCTTCTCTTGTTAATGCATCATCTGGCTGATGCCAAGTTATCTGTCAACACATCAGTCAACACATTAGTCAAAGGAATGAAATGAGCATTTTTAAGATCCCCTGGTTTGCAAGGTGGAGGACTAAGCACTTTAACATTCATTTAGTTCCACAACAGATTTATTTTATTTTATTTTATTTTGTAGCAGAAATCTAACTCAGACCTTGCACTTGCCAGGCAGATGCTTGTGCCACCGAGCTACATCCCTGACCTCCCCTCAACAGATTTAGAAGGTGAGTACTATTGCTCATGTTTTTAGGTTGATTCAAAAGTTTTATTTTACAAATCCAGTGTCACAAAACTAATAAGGGGTGTTGTAGTCAGGGTTTATAAAGGAAAAGGTTTAATATAGGACACATAATTTATAAATGACTTTGTAATATTCACCCAGAGAGTCAGATGCAAAAGCGTACAAGAGATCTTCCTACACACTAGAGACCCAAAGAATCCAGCTGAGGGCCTGGATCCCATGGCAATGTCCTGCATGAGGCCAGCTGAAACCTACAGCCCATGGCAACGTCCTGCACTAACACAACTGGAGGCCTGCAGCCCACAACCTCATGCAAGTCTGTATTGAGGATCTGCACTGGGAAGGCCCAAAGGCCAGGGTGGGAGCTGGAAAGTCTGTGCCAGCAGGACGTAGGATCTGTGCCAGCAGGCTGAGGGATCTGCACTGGAGCCAGGAAGTGAAGCTCAAGGTACAGACCAGAGTTTACCCGAAAAGTACCAAAGCCATCCTCAGCGACGGTGAGGTCCCAAGTTCCTCCTCTGATAAGAAAAGGCGAGCTCCTATCAGGAAAGCCAGTGGACAAGTTTCTCCAGGAGAAGCAAAGCACACCACCTTCCCCTCCAGTTCTCCCAGGACCACACTGATTCAGTTCAGCTGGGTGTTACAAGTGGACCATTAGTTAATCTACCACAAGTAGTACAGTGAGGATTGATCACAAGACCCTCCAAATCCATGTCTTGTTTGGTTTGGATTTGTTCCCACCAGTTAAGAATACAAAAGTATGACCTTGGGAGAGTTATGACTTTCTCCCACCCTAGCCTTATCAGTGAGTGGGATACAAGGCTTGACTTCAGCTCTTTGAGCGAGGGCTGGAAAGGACCACATGTCACGATCGGATGGTCATGCTGGGGAAATTACCCCCATTTCACTGTCTGGGGAACACGGTGAAGGGTTCTGGGAGTCCTGGATGACAGCTTGGCCCAGAAGTATGAACGCCTCCCTGAGCCACCCCTGAATCCTTCTGAGAATCAGAAACAACAGAGAGCCCGACGGAGCTACACCCCGGAGGACTGGGGTGGGCAAAGGGAGGGAGCTCCTCAAAATGGGCCAGTGCCCCTGAGGACAGTGTTCACGGGGCGCTGTGGTGGCCTCCTGCCTTGGCATCCCTCGCCTTATGGCCTTGCTTACCTATTTGCATTTGTAGATAAACACAAAGGGGGAAATGTTCTTGCCTCTGCACTCAAGAGCAGCCGGCCCACAGGGTATTTAATTCTGGCTAAAGGACACGTGGTCGTTTCTAGTCCCTTTGGAGCTGCCCAGGTGTTGAGCACAAGAATGCGGCCAGCACTTTTCCAACTACTGGGCGTGTCCCTTCCTGAGGTCCCCCCTGGTGCCACCCAAAGCTTTCTCTAGTTTAGCTCAGAGACTAGGCTTCCACAGGTCACTGCTGGCCACGCAGGGACTGGGCAGGCAGGGAGACCAAGGCAGGGCCACGGCTCCGAGACTCAGACACCTTCAACAGTCGGCCTCCGTCCCGGGCCTCCCGGATGTCCTTGCTGAGCTTGCCCTGGAGCACAAGCCTGTCCAGGACAGACTTTCTCCCCTGTGCCTTCCTGGGGCCAGGCTGGCATTGGGCCCTGATGTTTCTCCAACCTCGCTTCTCTCTTCTCTCCACTGGCGGACACTGCCCCCTGGTAAAATGCTCACACATTTCATCCTGTGTTGGTCTCCGCTTTCTGAAGAGCCCAGGCCCTCGTGGGTAGAACGTTTCCTTCTGCATAGCTTTCTCTTAATTCTACCCTTCAGACCCCTCCCGGGGAGCAGTAACTGATTCTCCCAGCTCCTTCCTGGGCTGGAAGCTTCTCCTGCTACCTCTTACCTTCAACTCTTTTAGACTACTAAGCTATTTTCCCTTAATAATTATTATCTATGCAGATATTTTATCTCCCCTACCAGAGGCTGAGCCCTTTGAACCCAATGGCATCAAAACTTATTGATACATTGTATCGCTATATGCCGGGGTGGGGCTTTACGGACCTTACCTGGCTACTTAATCCCTGTAAACAGGTGAGGTTTACCTTATCAAATCCATTCTACAGAGAAGAAAATTAAAGCTCAGAGAAATTAAAAGACTCACCCAGTTGTACACAACTAGTTTGTAGTAGACCTTATTTGGAATTTAGGCTGAATGTAGCCCTCCAGTTATTATTCATTGGCCATCATTCTGGGTCAAAAGCCTTTACCATGATATGGTAAGTTCTAGACAGCACATCCTAGTTTCTTACCTAGGTTCTCTTTGGAACCACATGGGGGAGATAGTTATAGCTTGGGTTTCAGTGATGGTTATTATTCCTCATGCCAAATTTCACTGTATGGTTCCTTTTTCTTTTTCGTCTTTATTGCTGTCGTTCTAATGCATGGGAGCCCTTTGCTTTGCAGGAGGAAGCAGGCATGAAAAGCAAGGATCTCTGGATCTGCAGGCTTTGCCTTCAGATGCACATGAATGTAAGATATATTTTTCTGTCAAAGTCAAAGCAAGCTATAAAAAAAATGATCTCAGGGAAAGGAGAGGCCAGGTGGTACTTTTCTCTGTTAAAATAAAAAGAAATGAATTTCTACAAATTCTCATAGCAATTTGGTTATGGAAATTAGAATGGAATTCAGTCCTGCTGGTTCACAGAGCAAAGACCACTCTGCCTTCGGAGCAGAAAGGCACAGTGCAATGCCTACGACGACCATGCCCAAACGCGTATTCATGCATCCTGAGACAAGGTGTTGTAAACAAGAGCCAGGCCTGTGAGACCTCTTACTTGACTTAATGGCACTCCTTCGCTCTTGAATTCTTCATTGCAATGTTCTGTTTGTAGTGCAAATTGCATTATTAAGTATTGATGAAAATTCCTAAAAATACCCCTCTATTCAAAAGTTGGAAGGTAATATTTGCATGAGTTATGAAAACTGTTGTACATAATGAGTCAGAACACTGCCTTGTGAGCTCCGCAGTTAAAAAAAATTACAGTCCAGCTCCAGGAATGTAATTACTCAGGCACCCGGTCTGATTTATCATCTTGACGAGAAACTAAGCCATGAAATATCCTCTGCTAGAAATCAGCCTTCGCTCATTTGTGCAAATATACTCCAGAGAGGCAGGAGGGGTGAGAAAAAACAACAAACGATCTGCCAGGACTGGAGGAAACATATTTCTTTTTCTTTACTTGGAAGAAAAAAAACCCTTCAGTAATCAAATGTTAATTTTGAAGTAGACAAATGGGGAAATAGCTGCACCCTCCAGTGTGTGTTTTTTTGGCAAGAGATGTCTGCTTTCACACCACTTCCCCAAGAGCAAAGCCTGGGGCCGGAGACAGAGAGGGAGGAGTGTGGGGTGAGGCGAGCAGGTAGCCACAGTTGGGAGCTGATTAGCCTGTCGCAGGCATGAGGGTCTCCGCTGGGCCCTGGCCGCTGCTCATGGCACAAATCAGTGCAAATGAGCTACAGCGTGTGCAAGCAAGTGGAGCTGAGAAAACCCACAGAGGTCAGCTTGCCGAGAAGCCCTTTCAAAGGAAAACAGGAACTTCCGGCAGATGGAAGACGGGGAAGCTGGTGCAGATGTTTCAGGGGAAGTGGAAGGGAAAATGGGAAAAGAACAAAGCTTCCGGCTCAAAGCAAGACACCATTTCAGAAGGATGCACTAGACAGGCAAAAATATTGTGAATTTGCTCTTCTTTTCCCCAGATCTGTTGACAAGCACCTATGATGCATTGGTAAACAGGCACACAATGTCTGGGCGTTTCTGTATCTTTACTACAAATGCTGTCATGGGTAAGGGGAGCCTGTCGAAGCTTACAGTTGCCTACAATGACTGGCAGGAAAGCACAGATCCTACATCCCTTGGTCTTTGTGAAGGGCTCTGGAACTCTCCATACTTAAAAAACATATAAAGGCACAGCCAAGATGGACATGGATCTGAGCCACACTGGAGGCAAACAGAAATGAGGCAGTGGAAGTGTACTCGATGTGCTGGTGGTTGGGAAGGGTGTGTGTGCTGTGTAGGAGCAGGAGCGGAAGTTGGCTCTTGAGAAGCGTGGAAATGCTCCCGAGAAGCTCAGTGTGGGCTGCAAGTTCTTAGCACTGCAACTTGGTGATGAAGGGCTCTGTCTTTGGGATCGGAAAGAACAGAGTTTGAGTATCAGCCATATCCCTCGATACTTAAACCAGGGCTATTAGCTAACCTCTCTGAGCTTCAATTTTCATTATCTCGTAAGAGGGAGATGACTAATATCCAACTCACAGCGGTCTTTGAGAAGAAGTTAGCCCACTGGTGCACAGAAAGCTCTCGATAGTTATTATGTCACTGTTGTGCAAAGCCAGATGTGAAGTGGAAACCCGGTCTCCAAAGGAGAAGTGTGCCCCCTTAAGGAGCACCAGCACTGAAAGCTTTAAAGATCAGCAGGTAGTCAGGACAGGAGGATTTGGGCACCAGTTGCCTGCTTCCCCTCTGGCTGGGCTGCCTGATTATCTTACTTACTGCCATCTCTCCCATGCTGCCATCTCAGCTAATGAATTATCAAGATGAATCTGAAACCCTGCCAGAAGCCCTTGCTCTCTGACTCTTCCCAAATAAGCTGGGAATGAACAGAGAGAGTAAGACCTTCTCTCCATGTCCTCCGCAATAAGGGATGGGCTTAGGATCACTTCTATGCATCCGGGCTGTAAGTGCCACAAGGTTGAGGAAGAATCTCGGTCCTCTTCAGGGCAGACACAGAGGGCAGTTCCCAAGACCATTTTGAGTGATAAAAAATAAGGACCATTCCAAAGTCACAGGTCATCACTAAGTAGCACCGGAAGATTAACAAGGGGAAGGGAAGTACAGAGGGCATCCCTCTGATTTCTGCTTTTTTCTGTGCCACCTAGTTGACTGTGAGCTCTTAGGATAGAAGCCATATCTTAGCCAAACCCATATATTCTGTGTGGGGATTTGCGCAGCGTTCACTCGGGCTGATACAGCGCCATAAGCATATGTTGACCTGATTTGTACTCTTCAAGAAATCTCTTTTAGCGTAAAAATGCCTCAGTGATTCTTGACTCTTAAAAGGCTTGATTCTCTATGTTACTGCTTACTTGAAAGACACTTTATCTAATTCTGTTCCCTGTTTATTTTGCTAAGTGAAGCTAATGTTCTAAGGAAAGCCGGCAGCAGGGATTCCTCAACTCCTCCTTCTTTCTGTACTGCATCAAAGACTTCCTTACCAAGAAGAAAGGCAAAGCAAAATATCCTCAGCGTATTTAGAGTTCCATTCACCAGTGCCTGCCCGAAATCCAGCTCAGACCCTGGCCCACAGCAACCATTCCACCCGTCTTTACTGAGTGAACGAACCTAGAAGGCCCAAGCAAGGTAAAGGTCATGCATGAGGCTTCCACGGAGGAGCTAGTCCATGTCTTCCCCAACTTCCCCACTTTCTCACCAGTCACAGCCAGAAGGTTCCCTCATGGTGGCTACAGGTACACCGTACAGTGTTAAACTCTGCAGCTCATTTCCCCCATAGTTCTGTATAGACACCATCCCCTTACTTTGCATTTATGTACGGTTGTTTGCTTCGGCTTTTTAAGTGCAGCTACAACTGTGACTTGGTGTCTTCTCCACTGCAAACTTTTTGCTCATAATGAACTCCAGGATGTGTCTTTTGAAAGGCCACCTTGAGCTCTTTCAGGAAGCCTCCCCCTGGGGACCCCTTACTCCAGAAGGGCACTTTCCCAGGGACTTTGACTGCAGCATTCTAGAGGGACAGGTGTGACTACTTTGCCCCAGAGTCTGGGGTATGACTTAGATGGGTTTCAGTAACTATCCTGTAGGCGTCACTCCAGAGACCAACGTGCATCAGAAAGCAGCCCTAGACTGCAAGAGGTCTTCCTGAGAGTATGTGAGCGTTACCTGTGGTTGTGTGCTTGCTCAAATCACAGCTAGCACCTGTTGCCCATCAGCAGGAATGAGTGTGACGCCACTAACTGGATTGTTCAGGTTGCTGGTGGAACCTGTGGATTTGCCCTGAAATTGTGTGTTTTGTGTTTTGGAGGTGGTAAATCTGCTGTAATCTACTGTAATTTTTGCCATGTAGACATAGTCAAAAATCTTTCCTGTAGCAATGCTGAAGCAGATGTTCAAAGTATAACATCTTCCCAAAGAACGTCTGGCTCTGAGCCCAGCAAACCAGGAGCTTTAGTCTGGCTTAATTCACAATTTTGCATTTCTGTTATGTTTCTAGGCCACAGAGATGTCTGCCTTGTTTTCTTTGATTGCAGCTATTTTAATTTTCCCCTTTTAGCACTCAGTTTGTCATCGCCAGGGACTGGAGTCACAGGTGGCCCTCGATCACCTCCAGCTCTTCGGGCTGGGAGTCCCAGAGTTGCTCAAAACTGACTCCAAAGCCCAGGCTTCTCTTTGAGTCTGTCTTCAGGTTTTATTACAATACCTATTGCAATTGAACACTGAATGTTTACTAATCTTTACATACCTGACTTAACACATCATTCTAAAATATGCAGAACTGGATCCTCCGCATGCTAAATTCACCTCTTTCCACAAGAAAGCCCAAGTATGTCTGCCCCCAAATTGCGAGTTCTCTGCTCTCCCACAAATGCTCCGAGACTCACAAGTGTACCTGTTCTTCTTGTGAAACTCATAAAATTGGTCAGAATGAATGAAGCAAATGATATGAAAATTACATAAAGTTCTCTCCTAATTAGAGAAGTGGTGTTGACATGAAGTCATGTCCCCAAGGAATCTGCAGGCAGTGTTGTACAGGTAATATAACCTCAAACACTTTTATGTGCAAATGGAAGCGGAGGAGGAGCCCACTCATCTGGCTGAGAAAGGGCCTCAGAGTTGTGATCTTCCCTCCAAGGAACAGAATCTGGGTGTTAAGGGTAAAGCAAGATTCAGATGAAAAAATAGGATCCAACCCAAAGACAGCTGTCTGGCGTGATGCTGGAAATGCGTGGCTGAGTGTACATTTACACTCACTCAGTTACAATACAATGCTTCAGTTGCTTCATATTTCATGATTCTCCTTTTTAATGTTCATCTCTGTTTAACCAACCAATGTATGGCAAATGACAGGGCTTAGGGGTGTTTACTCAGCCTCAGGAAATCCTATTCTTTGCAAATAACTTTCCATTTCAGATCTGCAGTGAAAGCTACTCATGTCATTTAAACTTTCTCTCCATTAATCTTTTTCCAAATTCCTACTCAACATTCACCTCTTCCAGGAAGTCTTCTTTGATTAACTGCCTCTGCTTTATATCCCATTAGCACATAAGGGCTCAACCTGTTACACAGCTACCACTGTTTCCCTTAGACTGCCAGACACATGCTTTTTTCATGATAAGTTGCTCTCCCTAAGTAGGCTACAAGCTTGTCCAAGGCAAAGACTGTTTTGTCTTTTCTGTTTTCAAGTTTGCTTCTGTGTGGATTGCAAGACTCTCCACCCTGAGCTTACTCCGGGGATCTGCACTAACCTATTGGTTTAGAGGTGGTACCGTGTGGCATAAATACACAAATGCATACACAGATATTTTCCTCCTTTTAAAGCACAGCTTTAATAAAGGCAGGAGCAGTTCCCCTATATGCACATTATTTCCATCCTAAAAACTATAAAAACTGTGGTCAGAGAAATGTAAAAGATTACAATTAATTTATTAGCGAGATAATATGAAAAGGTTCTTAGTCACAGTTAGCTGGGTCAGTGAAGGCTTTATAAGTTCAAAGGTTCATAGCTGGGTTAGAAATTATATCCAGGCTATGGCAGTCATGGTGAAAGAATTTTCCAACTTAATTCTATGCTTTCTGCTTTAAAACAAAGTCTTTGGTTGGAGGAAGAGGGAAGTCATTACATAAGAAAATGTACTGGCTGTCTTCTCCCACTCCTTTGCCAGCCAAATTCAGACTGCTGATCTTGATTACCAGTTCATGCGGCTCCTGCAATGACACTCATGTATCTGGAGATGTATGTTCTGGACTGGCCCAGCGAGTAGTTCATTAAATTTCCTGACAGCAGGAACGGAGTTAATTCTAACAGCGTTCTCTGCCATTTCAAGTAATCCCATTTTAAAGATTATAAAACTGATTAAGTCAAATCTGGATTTGTTTAGCAGAACCTTCTCTTTCCAAGCCATAGTACATTAACGTGTGGATTGTGGCATCTGGCAAAAAAGTAAGTCAAGTCAAGCTTTAGGAAAAACACTGTCCTAACTTCAAATGGTAGAAAGTCTGTCTGGGAAACAGGATCTAAATTTGAGGTGTCAACATTACTCAGGGGGTGTTTAGATTATAAAAGAAAGTCTTTTTCTGTTTGTTTGTTTGTTTTTTGCTTTTTTGAGACAGGGTCTCCCTATGCAGTTCAGGCAGGCCTTGAGCTCACTTTGTAGCCCAGGCTGGCCTCAAACTCACAGTGATCCTCCTGCCTCAGCCTCCCAAGGGCTGGGATTACAGGCGTGCACCACCATGCATGGCAAACAAAGTCTTAAGACTAGGAAGACCGAATTTTCCTAATTTTCAAAGCTGTTGCAAAGTACATTTTCCTAATGAAAATACATCAAGCAATCAGTGAAACACTGGTTCAGGAAAATCCTTCCTTTGATCTTTCACACTGAGAACATGGGTCTCATTCTTAAAGAGAAGAGGGAGAAGAACAGCCAGCATTTAAACAGTTGCTTCCCTACTACCACCCCGCCACCACTGCTTTTGGTAGAAACATTCAGCTTCTCTAACCCAGAGAACTGTGCTCCTAGCACTGCTCCATCAAGATGATTCGAAACTGTTTTCAAGATCCAAGTCAGTGGTTTGTAAGCTGCTCTCCCACGAAGGTCATTTCCAATTGATATAGTCAATTAAAAATGACCAGGTGACACAAATTTCCACTTTATTAAATGCACAAGAGTCTCCGAAAACAGTTAAGCATCCCAGAGGTCAGGGTGGAAGGACACTTCCTTGTGGCTGAAAGGAAACAAGGAAACAGCGGCTTGGCGATGTGCCCCTCCTCTTCTTATAAGGCACAGAAACCTTCATTTCCCCCCAGGTTTTCAGCACAGGGCTGGAGCCGCCTAAAGGGCTGTCCTTAGTTCTCAGATGCCAGACAACAATTCCCCTACCTTACTCTGGCACTACAATGGCAGACCATCCACTGACAACTTCAGACCCACCCACCTACCGAGCAATACTTTCCCGTCTCACCATGGCTCCTTTTTTGTGTGCCCTTCTCAGCTTCTCTGCAGGGACTTGTGGGTCCTGACTCTTCAGTCTGCATGAAAACCCTGACCCCCAGCGTTGCTGTCCATCTCTCTCCCCATAGCCCAGAGACCTGGCAGTGATGACAGCCACCAGTGAGTACTTCCATCTTACTGCATTGCTGGGAATTACTACTGAATTTCCTCGTAAGCCCACCAGGGCCTATTTCCTGATGGTTCCAAAGATGACAGCCAGTCCCTGAAATCATTTCATGTTATTAAGACACAAATTTATTACACTGAATAAATTATATATTTGATCCAAACTTCAGACCAAATGGAAAATGAGATGATTGCTATCATCCTGAAGAGATTTTATTATTAATTTGTTCATTTGAAATTTAATGATTCTAACCAGGCCCAATAAATTATTTATGATTATACGCAGGTCCCAAGACACAAATCCCACATATCTTTCAGTTGTCAATTTCTCATCACCTATAGCTACTTCAGAAGTTGAGATGCTGACTGGAAAGGAATTTTAGTGGAAAGCGGGGTCACTGATCCTCAGCAATTAGGAACTAATTATTATTTGAAGCCAAATTAGCTGTCTAAGCTATCATTACAAGAGAAACAACAGATGATTTAAAATCCAAACTATGCTTCTGATGTGATCCTGGGAAAAATAAGGGGTTGACCCATTTCTCAGTCACCAGTCCACGAAGGGTCAACTTGGGGACTCGTGGAGACTGCTGATATTTCACGTATTTCACCCCACAAGCAAGCAGCCACCTTTTAACCACACATTTCTGCCCGTCCCCACAGTACTATGTAACCTAAGAAAGAGCCGCTGCTCCCTCACTTCGCATTGTCTGGGGAGACTTGTTTATCTTTCTTTAGCAAGCTCTGCAGAAAGAAGAGCAGTTTTCCAAAACGTAGATGAACCGTCTGGGCTTACAAAATAGCATTTTGGTTTTCTCACAGTAGCAATTTTAGGCGACACTAGTGCTTGGCTAGAAAGCTGAACACGAGTTATAAACAACCATTCACATAACCACCGGGTGGACATTCTGATGGAGCCAACTTTTATGTCCAACATCTCCATTGTGAAATCAGTTTGGCATTTGGTTTTGTTAAAGTAGGAGGCAGCTTGTTCAAGGGGTGCTGATGTGGATTCCTTGCTAGGCTCCGCATCAAGCAGCAGAGTGTATTAGTCATATTCCCATGCAAGTTGGGAGGAGGAAAAGAAGTTAAAAGCAGTACCCCAAAGACAGTTTTGTCTGACAAAGGGCAGAGGAGAGATCGGAAAGAGTGAAGCGGAGCGAAGGGAGCACAGATTTGTCAGGGATACCCTGTTCCTCCTTTCCACCATGTGCTGCAAGGTCCCAACCCTGAAAATAACTCATCGGGTATTAACGAATGTTTGCTTCTATGAAGATGGGCAAAACTTGTAAGTTCATTTTAACAACGCACACTGTTTGAAGACACAGTGCTAGCTCCATTTTAAACAATTTACCCTCTTTACATGAGTTCCACCCCACAGTTATTAATATTCACGGTACAGAGCTGCAGATGAGAGCAGACAATATGGATGGGTTCAAACTCATTGTAGGAATGTACTGTGTTTCACTTTTACACACACACACACACACACACACACACACATACACTCATACCACCAGCATTTACCCTTCTCCATTTTCTACCTATTAATGCTAAGGACATAAATATATAATGTCTATTGTCCTTCAAATTATTTTCAATGCATTATGTATTCTAATCCATACAATTTATTAGTAGAATAAAATTATATTTGCTATGCACCCATGGTCATTTAATTTTCAACAGATTTGTGTAAGTAAATCCACATCCTTCTCTTTGTCTTCTAAGAATTAGAACTCTAAGTAGGTCAATAGACCAGTTTCTTGGCTGAAATGCTGGGAAACTGAATTGCACTTTTTTATCTTCTCTGGCCCGGTATGAAGTCATTCTCCCTGCTCACCCACAAGATAAAGTAACTAAGATATATGAGATATGCATCCACAGTATAATTCTGTGGGCATGCTGAAGAAAGAAAATAAAACGAGTGACTTTCTCCGGCCGAAAGAAGAATAAAGGAGATGGATTCAGGAGGAGGAGATGGAGACTCAGAAAAGAAAACAGAAAGATGGGGGTGAAGGAAGAAAGTGAGTGGGAAACTTAGCCTGAGACCCCACAGCTCTCAAACACGCTGCCGAAAATCTCCCACCCAAGGTTTTAGAGCTCTTTGCAGCAACACCAGCCCCTAGTCTCCTAGACACGTCTTTTGGAGAGACAGGTAGGATTTTCTTATACAGCATCCTCTCTACCTGCAGACTGCAGTGCGTTAAATGTCAGCTTTCGGTATAGAGAGTCGGCTTTTCATCTCCCCAGAAGCAATCTGGACAAAATATAGTCAAGAACTGAGAAGACTGGCACAGACAGCAGACTACATAAGTTCAGAGGTGTAAAGTTATGAATGCTTCGTGGGGAACAAGAAAGCAGCAAGCAGCCCTAGCTCCCTACCCAGGCATGCGTCTGCAACAGAGCCACAGCAGAGCTGGGGGAGTCAGTCTGTGATCTGACCAGGAGGATGGAGGGAATCAAGCAGGAATTCCCTGACCTTTCCTGGCCAGCTTCAGCTGTCCAGGTTTGCCAGTGGTCCCCTAACTAGGTCCCAGGAGCATGGACGGCAGGATCCATAAGCATTTCATCCAAGATGCAGACATTTATAAAAACTCTGCCCTTGCTGGTCCTCGTCTTCGCTTCTGCACAGTAATCCTGAGCCAGAGGCCAGATCCTGAGGGCCCTAACGCTCCCATGCAGAAGCCTTATGTTTAACACAATGTGCCTCAGACATGGGAATGGCCAGACCATGCTTTAGCATCGACCAACATCAACCTTTGTAGGGGCCTCCTAGATACAGAAGACATGGAGAGCTCTAACCCCAGGAGGGGGCAAGAAGACAGAGGTGTGAGTCTAGTGTGATTCAGAAGGCAACTGACCCCACCAGCTTGTATCCGGGTTCCCCACATGCATGGCCATTCTTCCTAAAAGGTTCCAGGAAGGGAAGGGAGAATACTCAGACTTCACTCCAAAAATGAGTTCTGCCACAAGTTTCTGCTTGCTTCTTTTCCACAGCTACAAGGAAGGGTAATCAGAAGTAAGCAAATTATTCTTCACTGCTACAACTCATCATGGGTTTTCTTCCATGAACCAGTTTCCAGATTCTAATTCCCTTTTCCCCATCCAAATGCACTTTCTATTTCCTTATGTTAATACTCTTCCAGTTCACTCCGAATGATGAGAATCACTACATGTTATCATATTTACAGCAAGTAAGGTTGGGGCTACCATAAAGTTCTTCGGCTCTCTTTGACCAAGAACATGTCTCAAATAGGGCTGGCTTCTGCCAGAGGATCTGGTCTAACGCACAGCAGGTGTGCTTTCTGTGCTTACACACCAATACTGATGTACTCATAATGCACAACAGCGTTAGAATGGTGCGCTTACAGAAAATTCCATTTTTGTGTGGGAGAGCTAGTCACAGGCATGGCCAGGAGGACCCTGTACTGTCCTTTCCTCCCTCTCACCTCCTCTGTCAGGCCTCATGTCTCACTCCAGGTCACCAGCATCTACAGCCTCTGCATTCACTCTTCCCTCTTGAAAAAGAAACTTGGTGAAAGGATGCCGATAATACTTACGCGTGAGAGTTAATGTGTGTCATTGCACTGCTTCAAATACGGGTGTAGTGCAATTTCCTGTTCTGTTTCCACTCAGGTTTCCTTTGAAAACAGAGCAAACACTGGAAAACAGGTAGAGGAGCCTCTCTGGCACACTAATATTCCATCCACTGTGCACAAGATTTGGGCGGCCACATCAGGAGGATCTGAGGTGCATTAGGGCCACCGGATGGGCACTGTGACATCACACACAGCTGCTTTATTTCCTCCTTGATGTCTGCTGCTATTCCAGACATTGCAGTGCATAAAGCAAGGGCCTGAAAATAAGGTTGGAGGTGACCATGAGGCCCTTTGAGGGCATTGCAGGGAAAGAAAAGCTGAGAGGGATTTCAGGCCTATGTGTTCTCAGTAGAATTACTGTGATCTAAGTTTGGCAGGCAGTGACTTTGTCATCAAGGAGCTGGAAGTTAAGAATTAAAGTTGTGTTTCTTGTGACACACAATCTGGATTCTATTTCTTTCCTCAAGCCTGAAAATGACCCTGGCTAGTCCTATGATTATGGGCTAGAATTAGCAGAGGATGAGCCAGTGAAATCATAGCTTGGGTGGCAGGAGGATAACATTTATACATATCCTGGAGGGAGGCGCTGGAGTTGTAGGTGCAAAGTTTAATGTGGCTGTTTCTTTTCCTGTTGGAATCTGAGGCCACAAAACCAACAAACGGTGGTTTTATTAAAATACTAAATACATGGTGATTTTCTGCTGACATTTACCTAATCATGGGAAAGAGTGTACTGAGGGGGCTCGGAGGGCTCCTGTGGGTTTGAGCTCCTTAAGCTATAGCAGCAGCAAACATCTGCAGCAGAAGAGGGAGCTAAATGGGGAGCTCACAGGTCACGTGGATTTGGAGGCTAACTAAACACAAAGTTGCCTTCTGCTTTGCATCTATTTCTTCCAAGTCTAGCTCTACTTTGGTAATAAGAAGAAATAAGCCATTTCCAGGGGAGTCCATCTATCAGCCCAAGCATGTGACATTTTAGTATTTATTTAGAAACCATCCTACACCAGGGATGTCTGATCTCTTCCTTGCTTGAGGACCAGGAGAACATTCGGAGTGGCCCCTGGTCTGCTTAAGCTCATACAGAATGGTATGGTTAGCAGGAAAGACATGAGCAGGATGCCAGAGCCAGATGCCCACTGAACAGGAGCAAAGGTCAAAACCAACGGAACAGGGGCTGCGGGTTTAGCTCAGCAGCAAAGCGCCTGCCTGGCAAGCACAAGGTCATGAGTTCGGTTCCTGGTACCGGAGAAAAACCAAAAAAAAAAAACAAAAACAAACAAACAAACAAACAAAAACAACGGAACCAGAGCTTTAACCAGGGCCAAGGAATGAGCTCATTTCTTGGAGATAAAGCAAACCAGCAAGGGTAGGACTACTTCAGGCAGCTACTCTGCACCATAGCAGTTGGTGAGCAGCTTAGGGATGAGCCTCTGTGGGCTCGCACAATACTTAACAGAGGGTTCCGTCTTCGACATATCACTGTACCTCATCAAGCTTCCACTTCCTCTTCTATAAATGGAGGAGTGTAACTGCTAACTCATAGCACCACTGCTGCCACTGAGGAAATGTTTCTAACGCACTAGGGCAGGACCTACGGACAGCTCAGTCCTCATTATCTGCGATCGTTGTCAAACACAGAATAGAGCAAGAAGCAGGAAAAGTGAGCTTCAAGTGGGGGACCTAGACCAGAGCAGCATTCTCCAGGGGCTCAGCCTGTCCATGTTGTTTAGTAATTCACAAGTTACACAGTGACACATTCATTCTAAAAACGTGACACAAGAGGCAAATGAGCTGATCTGCAGCATATGGGTAGGGGGAGAAACCACATACATGCAGCAGGATGGAGGGTTCTGCAGGCTCCTACCCGTGGATCTGTGTTTTCCCTCTACCCTCCCTGAAGTTTCTGGCCTTTACATGCCTCTGAAGCATTTTATTAAGAAGGGTCATGAATTCGTGGATCTGGAGTGGGTTTCCGGTTGGGGGAAGAGAGTGACTAACTTATGTAAGAGTGCTCAAGCATGATGGTTCGGAGATACATTGGCTTGATTGAGTTTCCTGATTAGTCTGTCACATAGTAATGGCTCATTTACTTTTCAATAGAGTTTTCTGCCTCTGTGCAAGACATGGAGACAGGTGACATTGCTTGGCAGAAAGCTGGGCTTCGGAGGAGCAGCTATAATGAATGAGAATCAAGGTGGAGCAAGAACCGTCTCCAGAATACCATCCTAGGCAAAGAACTGGGTTCAACGCAACACTTTGAGACTGACTTTTCACGAACAGTGACCCTGAAGGAAAAGCAAACAAAACTTCACATTGATTCGGGGAACTCTGGGCCAGCTGTGGCTTTGATGACCTGTTGTGTGTTTGGCACTGGGCTCATCTGACAGATTCTGCCCAGCGTCTGGTACTGACTGGCAGCCACTCACACCGAAGTCCACCTTCCACGTCCAAGTCCTTCCCAAAGCAGCCCTACACTGCCGCGTTGCTTTTGTTCCCTCCCACTCCCACCCTCTCCATTCAGTCAGCACACACTCTCCTCACCATCACGACTGCCCTCTAGTTTATGGAATTTTTCTACCCAGTGTTCCTGTCTCAACATGCCACTGGGATCGGTCCTGCATCCCAACAGATTTAAATATTAGATCTTACAGGTATGACCTGAGAATGGCCAGCTTGCTCTCCGCCAGCAGCAGAATCCACACTAAGCAGGTTTATGCCCTAGTTCTACTGCTTCCTGGCTCTTGAACCTAAGGACCGTTTCATAACATATGTGCACCTTAGTTTCCTCATCTGTCAAATGGGGATAGTGAGAGTATTTTTCTCAAAGACTGAGTTGTTCCAGTGTAATACGATTAAAACCATGCCAGGTATTATTAATACACATTCACAGAATGTAGGCTATTTCCATATTATTTTGTAGCAAACCCCATATGAATGGGTGTGAATGCTTAGTTTGTACTGTTCGTAGATTGGTGAGAACTGCAGGATCTCATCACTGGCAGGCTTTTTCCATGGATAAGAACGTCCTTTCTTCTTACAGCAATAACATGTACTTTGGCAGGGGCTGGTAATCCAACACAAATCTAATGTGTCAAGCTTTTATGTATATGGTAAAATACATCGGGGATTACTGTAATGATCAGTGAGGTTCAAACATGAACCACACTTCCTCATAATCAGCATCTTACAGTACAGGGGAAATGAAAGAGAATTGTTACTTTTGAATTTCAATGGGAGGATTTAAAATCTTGATAACAGATTAAGACTCAAATTTTCACACTAAGCTCAACCAAGATAAAATATCGGCCACAATGGAAAGATATGAGAGGGTAATTTGCTAAGATTTAAAAAAAAAATAAACTATTATCATTTTTCTCCCTGAAATTTTCAATACATTGTAAAGGTGTCAGACAATTCAAAGAAGTTACTTCAAAATACTCTGAGCTTTAAGGTCTATGCAACTTTCCAAACTGTTTTTGCTGAATTTTAACACACTTACAGAACAATGCACAAATCACAGGCATGTAGTCTGACTGACTTTCACCCACGAACATTCTTCCGTCACCAGTTCCAAATCAAGAGCAGCATCCGAGGGTCCCCTCGGACTCACTTTCTTTTCTACCCTCGAACATGACCACCACTTTGATTTCTGACATCATCAATTGTTTTGCCTGATTTTTGACTTTTATAAATGAGAACTATAGTCACCTCACTCTTTTTGCTTCATGTTGATCGTGGTGTTTACTCATATTTTGTAACCTCCCAGTTATTAGACATGGCAGCCACTGTGCAACTTGGCAGCCAAGTACCTCAGCTTCTCTGGGATGCTCTTGGAATGGGCCCTGGGGTCCAAAGGATACGAAGAAGCATCTGTGAGGGAGGCTACATCTCTGCTCAGGGTTTGTGTGAAGACATGCTAAACACTGAGACACAGCAGAAAGTAAAAGGCTTTTGGTCAGATGACTCTGATCTCCAATCTTGCTCTGTTACTTTGGTGTAATATTTGAGCTTCCATGTATGCATCTGTGAAAGTGGACATGGAAAAGGCTGAGAGTTAATGCAAATACAAGGCCAGTGTTCAATGAAATTCTTACGTATGCCAGGACTACAGGTGGACACACAGGCTGGTTCTCCTCCTGTGGTTACAAGGTAGAGGGCAGCCAAAAGGTCAGTCCAGGAGTGCAGAATAGGTATTTGAGTGACGGAGAAAAGGAGCTGGGAAACCCTGGTCCTCTGACAGGGAGATTTAAAGAATGTTTTAAGGCCCTGGGACCTGAGCTTCCTGATTTCCAGCTGCTGGAGCTGTCTTCCTACCCCACCCTTGCGCCCCATCAGTGTGTGGCTAGATCTCAGCGCTTGGAAAACACCCTGGCCAGCACTGCAAGGGTCTCCTCTTCCTGCCAGGAATGTCTGCAGCGGTATTGGGGTTATAAACACTGGCATCTAAGCCAAGGATGAAATGCTGAGGGCGTCTCTGCAAACAGATTAGAGAGCCTCACAAAAGGTTTGTCCTTGGACCATTTTCTATTGGACCCAAACATCATCTTTAAGTCACACACCAAAGGTTCCTAGGAGAAGAAAAGGGAAACCTTAAGTCACGGGGGTCCTTGGCTGCTCAGAGGGTCCTCGGCTTGTCAGAGCTGAACTTAACTTCTGACTATGAGGCAAGGCTTCTCTCTCTCTCTCTCTCTCTCTCTCTCTCTCTCTCTCTCTCTCTGTAAAGGGTAGGCTAGTTATGACAGCAAATCTCACATTAACACTTTTTCCAGCAATTCCTTTGGAAATAGCTTAAGCTGACTTTTTGCTAGTTTGGAAAAAAATAAAATGATGATAAGCAATGAACAGGAAGGAGTTCATATGGCCTGTACTAAATGTCAGATTATAAAAAGATTGGTCATTTAATGTGAGAAGACAAATACTTGGGATTTTCCTGATTTCTTTGTTTTTAGTGTTGCTAATAACAAGTAGATCTCTAGATGCCCTCAGGTTTGCTGTCCATAGAAAGGAAACTAGACACTTATCATCTAATCAGAGCAAGTGTCAGGAGAAAAATGTGAATTGTGATCTTGGTGAAATTTGCAAAGAAGAGGAGGGGAAGAGAAGTAGGAGGAAGAAAAGCAGCCTGGTGTAAGAGGATCCACCAACAGTACCCGCGTATCAGACACCAGGCAAGCGAATTACAGCATAGATTACCCCCTGTCAAACACAGCAATGCCATGGGCCAGGTCTAGTATTAATCCTCTTCATGAGCTCATGGAACAGAAGCACACAGACATTAAATAACACTAACATCTGGCCCACGCCTTCTCAGTCCAGAGCCAGTACTCTTGAGCACGACTTGGCTGCCTCCACAGGAAGACACCACCTTTTCGGTTGTCAGTTTTCAGACTATAGCTTGAGCAGCTAAATGGTTAGTGCTGAATCTACCCCTTGATAAGCTTTATCTTAGCCCCACACACTGCATGGCCAGGGTCCTTCACAATCGGGCCCACCCTATCTTTCTAGCTGTGTCTCTCCTTTTGTCCTTCTCTTCCTGTCCCCACTGTTTTTGAGCTCTACAGCTGCTCATCTATACTAGATGAGCTCTTCATTCTCTGTTTACAGGGGGTGCCTCTTCCTGATGTTCCTTACCCGCTGTGTGACAGCTACTCATCTTTCAAGACCAACGTTGATGTCTTCTCCTCTGTGCACTCTCCCTGATTCCTTCAAGAGAGTTAATAGTTCCCCTCTGCTGCCCAGCAGAACTCTGTGTGTAATGCCAACATCATTTTAGGGCATTCAGTGTAATTTTCCTGCCTTTACTTACCTGCCGGGGTCACAGGGTGGCGTGGATGGACAGGACAGCACTATTCTCTTGCTACTCTACTGTGTTATAGAATAGGTTCCTGGTTGTCTCTACAGACTCAACATGTGCTGAACCGACACCTATGGTCATGCAGGTTTACCCTTCAAATTCCAGCTGGTGTTGCCCATGAAGTCTGCAAGATGAGTGGCTCCTTAGAGTCACACAGCACCTTCTATGTGCAGTACATATCCACATAAAAATATGAAAAACTATGGCTGCATACAGCGTAGACAAATACGAGCTATGCACACAGCATGTCTTGTGGTTTGCATCTAAAATGACCCCTGAGCCTTCTGCATGGAAGATGATTGTTGCATGGGGTGCTGTCCTAGTCAGTGGGTTCATCCATAGATGAGTTCATGGCTCAATGTGCTGTTAGGAGACAGGACTTGGTTGGAAGTGGGTCATGGTCATGGAGACTGACCTAGATGGGTGCACTCTTGTCCCCAGCTCCTCCCTTCTCTCTTTGCTTCCCTACTGCTGTAACGTGAGCAGCTTCCTCCACCACTTCCCTGTGCCATGCTGTTTCTGCCCACCATGAAGCTAGCTGATTTTGATTGCAACCCACTGGGAACTGCACTAAGTAACCCTCTCTTCCTTTAAGATTTTGTTCCAGCAATGAGTATGGACTAATACAACAGGTATATAAACATGACAGAGGACAGGACTTCGACCTTCAGTCTAAAACTTCTTTTATCATTTATAACAAGTTTCATCCCAGTTTGATGCTATGGCAAGGAAAGTCAGTTCATATCTGACCTAGGTCATAATCTAACATCTAACTGAACTCTAGGATAAAGCTTGGTGGATCTGCTTCTCAATCTACATCTAACATTTTGCTGAGGTATCAACTGACTACTTTCATCAGAAATATGTGGAATAAATACAGGACAGTGTCAAGAGACTAGATGCTGCTTTAGGAACAAACTGGTGTCCGCAGAAGAATTATGCATGGCTGTGATGTCACCATGGGCTTCAGCGGGGTCACTTGGTGCCAGGAGTCCCTGGACACCTTTACCAGGCAGGGAGACAGAGATTATCCACACTTCACCATCAAAACTCCAACCCCCCAGGAGAGACATGATTGCAAATGCTAAGGAAGGAAGACGCAACCCTGCCTGTGTGCAAGGTGCAAATGGAGGTGTCTTTCCTGTTTCAACCTTGTCTGGCAAGGCTACTATCTTAGGCCTGACGACCAGTGGGCCGTATCTCTTCCTCAGCCCGTTCCTAGCGAAGCTTTCACCTGAGTGATGCCCTCTGAGAACCTTTCAGGCTGACGAGACTGACTGAAGGACAAATGACTGAAAGCTGTTTTTAATTTCCTCCCGGGTTTCTCTTTTGTTATCTTACTGCCTGCCATCTCTTAGATGCTTGTACTTGATGGATTCTGTGGAGATAAAGATAAGGGTAATTTCAAGCCTATGATGCTTTTCTTTTGATCTTTTGTGGTTTTATTTTTGCACTTTGGAGTGTGGGGCTCCTACTGTGCAGCCAGATGTGCCCAGATCCTATTGAGACGCAGCCGGGGCACACGGACCACAGCATCTGCCCGCTCCCACTCACTCGGGGGTGGCTGGAAGCTTTTGTTTCCTGGGCCCAAGAAAAAGAGGGGGAGGACTGTGGCGGGGAGACAGATGGGAGAGGGGACAGGAAATAGGTCTGTCCCTCAGGTATAGAGGAATGGAGGGAGGTCCTGGCAGGAAGAGGTGGCCGTCTGCCAGCCCTACAGCCTGCGTTCGGGAACACACACTGCGTTGGGTCCATGGGAGACAAATGAGAGCTACTGTATGAAATCCTGCTGCCCTGCATGCACCGCTGTAAATAATGGTAATGGCAAGGCTCCTTCCTCAGCATCTCACATGCTGGCCCCGAACAGCCCCTAGAGTGAACGCATTTGAACTAAAAGTCCTCTACATCTTTTCTTCTCTGGTCTCTGGCATGGTCTGAGTGACGGATTATGGGACCAGGAGGCCCACAGGCTGTGGGCATTTGGAAGCAATGATGATTGAATATAGCGGGGCTCCTACTGCCCCAGATTGGGTCACAGCTGGTTCTGACCTGAGCCTCAAAGATATGAAGTGAGCTCGACACCCAGCTGCCAGACCTTCTTAAGACAGGTTTCAAGACCAGTGTCCCATGGAGCCCTGTAGTGCACAGAAGCCATCTCTGGAGCTGACCAGCCAAACCTGAGTCCTGGCCCAGACACCCACGGGGATCAGAATCCCAGAATCTGGGATCAGAATGTCTACACCCAGAATAATTTACTACAAGAAGACACGCTGCCAAGAACGATGGAGTAGGTGTGTCTGGAGTCCGGGGGAACATTTTGAATATTCTGAGAGAGGGTTAACCTCTTTTCCTCTAATAAATTTTCATTTGCATTCACTGTCTTTTTGAACACACTACATAGATCAAGCATCTGTCAAATAAAAACATCATGGTTTGTCCTTATCCATCTTATTCGCCAATCTGCCACAGTGCAGAAACTTGCTCTTTCCCAACGTTAAAAAGGGAAGTGTTTTGAATCCATTCAGGACATCGGGGCAGACACAAGAGCACAACGAAACACATAAAAGAAGACTCCAGAGCTGCAGCAGGAAGTGGCAAGTAGCACGAGGCAAGTTTCCTTGAACCCGAGGGAGGATATTAAAAGAGATTCAGTATCTTAGAATGCAGATGGTAGAATCAGTTCAGGTGGTTTCAGATCTGAGAGCCCACCATAGACCAGTTCTGTGACACAGAATCATCTGTAAAATGGAATAATAATATCCATCTCCTACAGCTATAGATAAACTGAGTTAACAAGTAAAGGTCACACAACAGTTTCTGGTATGTAGTGCTACTGCTATTATTATTATTATTATTATTAATTATTACTGTGGTACTGGGGATTGAACCTAGCGCCTTCATATTGCGCTACATCCTCAGCCATATTTTATTTCTGAGACAGGGTCTTGCTAAGTCACCAAGTTGTCCAGGCTGGGCTCAAACTTATGCTCCTCCTGCCTCAGCCTCCCAAGTGTTGGGATGATAGGTATGCATCACCATGCCTGGTCCTAAATTTATTTTAATAAATACATAAAAAATCAATATTGTACATGTGAATGGAATGCCACACAATGTTTCGGTACATGCATCCACTGTATAATATTTAATGTTTAAATCAGCTTACAAGTCTATTAATTCTCCATGATGGAAACTATCGGCACACTTCCTTACCCAGTTTGAAATGTACAGTCCATTACTGTCATCAATAGTCACCCTACTGTGCACGCACACCAGAGCTTATTACTCCTGTCCAGCTGGAACTCTTTTGTTTTGTTGTTTTTTTTTTGTTTGTTTGTTTGTTTGTTTGTTTTGGTACTGGGAATTGAACTCATGACCTCACGCTTGCCAGGCACGTGCTGTGCCACTGAGTTACATCCCCAGCCCTTGTGCTGTAATTGACACACTGAGCAATCCTGCCTCCTCCTTCCCCTCATTGTCACCATTCTCCCCAGCCTGTAGTCACCATTTTACCCTCAAATGCTAGGAACTCAGCTTTTCATACTCCAGATATGTGAGGTCATGTAGTACTCATCTTTCTGGGCCTGGCTTGTTTAATTTATCACAACCATCTCCAGTTCCATTCATGTTGTCAGGATGCCGGTCTTTTTGTGGCTAACTAGTATTCCATTGCCTGTACATCCCACATCTTCTTTATCCATTCAACAAATGCTGGACGTGTAGCTTATTTTCATGTCTGAGCTGCTGTGAACAGTGTTGCCCTGACGTGAGCATGCAGATATCTCTTTGATATATTGATCTCATTTCCTTGAAATAAATATACCAGTACCTCAGTTCACAGACATTTTGTCTGTGAACAATTCGGTTCTCAAACAGAGGCATTCGGCAAAATTTTGTTTTTGTTTGTGAATTCTATATCAGGTGACAAAGAGGACTACAGCTGTCTTTCTCACATGAACACAAATGTGGCCAGCTTTACCAGAATCCTGGAACAAATTAAGTTCATGCACCGAGGTATCACTGTATCTAGGAGTAGAACTGGTAGATCATAAGAGAGTTTTCTTTTTAATTTTTTGAGGCACTTCTATTTTGTTTTCCACATTCCCAGCAACAATGTGCTAGGGTTCTTTTTCTCCACATTGTTGTCAACATTTCTCTTCGTGCTAAGAGCTACTCCTACTGGAGGTGTTGGGGGGTGATATCTCATCGCTGTTTTGAATTATTTTTCCTGGTAACTGGTGATGTCGGACATTTTTGGGGGGCTGTTGGGGTATTTATATATCTTCTTTTTGAGAAATGTCTGTTTAGCTGTATTCCCCTTTCTTAACTGAATCAGAATATTTATTTTTGTATTATTGAGCATTTGCAGTTACTTATATATTCTGGGTATTACTGCTGTCAGATGTGTAGTTTACAAATGTCTTCTTCTATTTTACAGGTTGTCTTCTTGCTCTTCAGTGTGATTTTCAGTGAGAAGTTTTTATTTTGACACAACTGTATTTTTTCCTGTTTTGGATTCCTGTGATTTGTTGGGGTTGTATCCAAAGCTCCCTTGCCTATTCCTACTCCTGAAGTACTTCTTCAACATTTTCTTCTAGTAACTTCATAGTTTTAGCTCTTATAGTTCAGCCTTTACTCATTTTGTATCCGGTAGGGCCTGGAATTCCAATTTTTTGCTTGCAGATACCCAATATTCTCTAGCATCACTTATTGAAAAGCTTGCCCTTTTTCACTATGTGTTCCTAGTACTATCACCAATATCTAATATCTTCATCAAAAAACAGCTGGCTTTAGGTGTGTGTCTGTTTCTACACCAGTACCATGCTGTTTTGATTACTACAATGTTGTAGCATATTTTGAAGTCAGAGAGTGTAACAGCTCCTGCTTTGTTCCTTCTGTTCAGGATTGCTTTGGAGAATAGAGTGCTTTTGTGATTCCATACAGTTTTTAGGGTTTTTCCCTAGTTTTGTGAAAAAAAAAATCATTGGTATTTCAGTAGAAACTATATTGTTTTTTGTAATGTTTAAGCTTAACCATTTTAAGATATTTTTATTTTAAGTGTTAGAACATAGACTTGCCAAGTTACCCTGTGTGGGCTCAAACTTGTGATCCTCTTGTCTCAGGGTCCCAGGGTGCTACAATTAACAGGCATGTGCCACTATCTCCAACTAGTTTTTAATAGCATTGACTGTTTCAATTCATGAACACCGAATGTCTTTCCATTTTATTGTGTCCTCTCCCATTTATTTCATCAATATTTTCTAATTTTCCAATTTTAGTACATGTGCTGCTGAAGAAGCACTCTAATTTTCATTGTAGAGATCTTCTATATGTTTGGTTAAATTTATTACTAGGTATTTTTTGGTAGCTAGCTGCCATAATTAATAGTTATTTCCTCATTAATATTTGGAGACACTTTATTTCTAATTACTCATGATCCAGCTCAATTTGCAAGGTTTACTAGAGAAGTCAGGAGTCAGAAATTTTGCCAAAGAGGTCAGATGGGATCTGCAGTGGGGGAGATCTGAACACTGGCCTGTGAGAGCCCACGCTTTTCCCCAAAAGCAAATGAGTGATGTGAGGTTGTTCCCTCTGGAAGCTCCTACTGGCTCTAGTTCAACTGGCCAGTTCTCTAAAAAGAAGAAAATCATCAGGAATTGGCAGCCAAGCACAGAGGCCCTGCAGCTGCCCCTCCCCCCGCCATCTGAGCGCAACTCTGAGGGCTTCATTATGGTTGGCCAAAGGCTCTGCCCTCCTTTCCAAACTAGTGGTTATGAGGCTCCAGAGAGGGCAAGTTGCTTTCTCCCCGCTGATTACTAAATTTCCAAGAAGCACAGAGCCTAGGGAAGATGTCTGTGGAGGCAGAAGCCCATGGGAGAGTTCTGGGGGAGGGAGTGAGTAATCACCTCTAACTGTGACGGGAACCTGGGAACCCAAAAGGGAAATTCACCCTGCTAAGGTACAGAAACAAGAGCCAGAGCAAGTGTGCTGGGCTTTGTCAAGGTCTGTCACCATGGGGAAAGGAAACAGGAATCGCCTTTCTTGCTGTGGAATCGTGAGGTTTTATATTTACACTGGCTCCCAGAGCATCCTAAGCAGAGATCAAAATATACAGTGAATGTTTAAGCTTAAAGGATATTACAGTAAAAGACACTGCCATTACCCCTTCAAAATGCTCCCCCAAACACATGCACTCTATTCTTCCTGCCACTTTCTGGAGCAGTTCTGGAAATCCTTTTTCCTGAGTATCTGAATGTGATCAAAAAACCAGTGAGTGCTGCTGCCCAGTGCCATCCAACAGAAAGGCAGGCTTGTGAAAGCCATGACAGTGTGTCCTCACGCACTTTATTAACTGGGCCTGGGACTGCCACTTGACCTCTGGCTCTCCCCCAAAGTCAAAAGGACTATGAAGGGAAATGTTTCGAAGCAGTTCAAGACATCCAGGCAACCAGGACAGTGACTGAAGACACTCATGAAAGAGGACTACCAGAGCTGCTTCAGAAAGGGGCAGGAATATGGGATAAGTACGTTCCAAATAAGGGGAGGGGGTTCTTCAAGGGGAATGAATGGCAATGTGTCTTCTACTATAATAAAAAAGAACTGAACACTCATGGTGTTTTCAGACCACACTTCATATGGCTCCACACTGCTCCCCAACAAGACCCGGCATTTAACTAAGGGACACCAAGGCCAGCACACACGTGCCTCTTCCCCATTGTGATGTTCCTGACTGCAGCCCACTGGCTGCCGACCGGGCTTCCTCCCAGGCACCCTCCCACCCCAGCTTTCATAGCAGTTGGCCGGCAACATTTCTCCTTGGCAATTAAGGCAGTCCACTCAGCCTTCAATAATTTAGAGAAGGTGGCCACAGAAACCAATGTTTTGTAATAAGAAGGGAATACATTTATGAAGCCTAATTTACTCTAACAAGCTCATTTTTGTTTTAATGTTTTTAAATCTTGGCAATTCTATTCAATGGGAGGTCTTAGAGGAGAGCACTGCAAGGATAATTACACAGTACAGTTTGATTTCCAGCCCTGGCTTTTCAGAGAAATCAGAAATGTTAGAGTAACACAGTGGAGCTGCCGGACTCTGTACAAAGAAGAGGAATGGTGGCAGCCACTCTAGGAAGAATGGGGTACAGGGGCAGAGCAGGGTGAAGGCAGCAGGTGACAGGGGTGCAGAGCCAGCCCAAAAGCACCGGCAACAGGGGCAAACTGGCGACTGCCACTTACATGTTGCACAGATTTGCACCAGGCATTGACTAAGCACCAAGCACTGAGCTAGAGTGCTGGAGAACATGGCAAGAACAGGAGCTCAAGTCCGGTGCCCACACTCCTGCCTATCTAGCAGATACCAGTTAGTAGTTCTTAGGGAAGTGTGACCCAACAACAGAAAGAAGGGACTTTCTGCTCCAAACTTTCTGTTTTACAGATGAGGAGATCAACCTGTGAGGAGAATAATTTGTTGAAACCTGTACTAGTCAGCCTTCCTGTTGGTGAGACACAGTATCCGACACTCACAATTTAAAGGAGAGGTTTAATTTGCTCATCGTTTCCGCCCACAGTCTGTTGACTTCAAGGCACAAACATGGCGGAAGGGTGTGGTAGAACAAAGCTGCTTAGTTCATGGAGGCTGAGGAGCAGGGAGGAGCAACAGTGCCAGGGAGGAAGAAGCCAGGGACCATGGACAACCCTCATGGTCATGCCTCCATGACGCACCTAGACACATCCAAAAGTGAGCTCCTCCAATCTAAGGGGTCACTCCCAAAGCCGAGCAAGGTGAAACTACCCTAACAACCACAGAACTACTGTTAGCACCATGGCTCCTGGTTTCTTTCTTCATGCACCTTTCCCCATCTTGCTGGGACTGGAAGACTAATGAAGAGCTCTCCAAAGTATCTCCATCAGAGGCCACTCACGACATCACTGATCGAGTAGAGGACATGATGTGATCGGAAGGGGGACGGGGCTGTCACAGCAAGCGAGGAGGCCTCATCCTTCCACAGCTGCACTCCCGGGAAAGCAGTGCAGATGGCACCGAGGGCTCCAGACTCCTGGGGTACAAGAGAGGAAGACAGGGAAGAAACCCAGGGGAGAGGGCGAGGAGGAAGGGAGGAGCTGTGAAAGGGCCTCACAGGTGCTAACCACCAGCCATGTACTACTGTGAATATAACCTTCCACAGTGATCCTCACCACAGCCCTTCAGTGTGAGCTTTCTTCACTTTAGCTGACGGGTCCACTGTCAGCGAAGAGAAGACAGTGAACTCTTGTCCCGATTGTCTGATTTTAAGTAAATATTTCAAATATCCACTCCATTCCTCAACAATATGTGCCAGTTGTATAGTTTCCTATGGTTCAGTGTTTTATTATAAGATTATATTTTATTTTTGTTTTATAAGTATTCTGTTTTCTGACTCTTTGCTATTATGAATTATTAAGGGTCCATAAACATTTAAAGCCTAGTAGAGGCAATAAAACTTTTCCAAGTTTTCCTCTTTGTAAATCTGAATTGCTACAGTTGAGTTTTCCTGAGACAGGACACACCCGGTCTCTGGCAGTAGCTGTTCAACTTTCTCACCTTATACCTGCAGCGCAACCATCACTGTCCCTCTTCAATAACGCCACGTTCCAAATCCTTGCTGTTTAACACAGTAGCCACTAATTGCTTGTGGCTAGGTTGCACTTGACCTGTGACTAGAGGCTGCTATGACTGAGGAACTGAATTTTTTTTTTTTCTTTTTCCGGTACCAGGAATCGAACTTACGGTCTTGCGCTTGCCAGGCAGGCGCTGTGCCGCTGAGCTAAATCCCCAGCCCCTAGGAACTGAATTTTCAAGTCGGCTGACTTTTAGTTCATTTAAGTGTATAGAGGTGCAGTGTGGCTAACGGCTAACAGCTCAGTGTGAAAGGCCCGGTCCAGGACGGCTTCTTAGGCTGACCCACAGGGATTTGCTGAGGAGGCTCCTAATGTACCGGGGAACTGAAGACTGCTGGCACTCTGATATGAAGACATAAATGTCAGAAGCAATCGGGATAATAGCTTCAGTAACATCCAGACATCATTAGTGGACGTGAGGATTCATTAAGTTTTGGAACCCTTTCACTGATGAGCAGGATGTGCTCGCCTGATACGGTTAGCTGTGTCACAGTGCTTTACAGGCAGAATGAACATTCTGAAGAATTTATGTCCTTGTTTGGATGGGTACGAGGAATGAAAAAAAAAAAAAAAAAACCTCTCAGCCTGAAGGACCATTTCTATGCACAGCACTTCTGCAATGTTGTTTGGGCCCAAAGCATGCCCACACTGTCCATGGAGGTGAATGAAATCCAGGGCTATGTTTATATCTAAAATGTCTCCCAGCAGTCTCAGGGATGGAGATGGGGCTTGGCTGGAAGAGGTCACTGGGGTTGTGACCTGGCAGGATGCGTTCTCATCCCCGGCTTGTCCCTTCCCTCTCTGCTTCCTGGCTGCTCTTCTCCGCCATGCCCTTTCAGCATGATTTTCCTGCCCTTCCCCCAGCCAACCATGGACTGCATTCCCATAAAGATAGAAGGCAAATTAAACCTCTCCTCCTTTAAGGGGCTGGTGTCAGGTACTCGCTTCAGGCGATGGGAAAGTAACTAAGTCATCCAGTACTGCTCTACTGTCTTTTAGTTCAACCACATGTGCCACTGTTGTAAGAGTTTCCCACGTACTGAATCATTTAATCCTCATGACAACCCAGAGAAAATCATTATTGCACATTAGAAACTGAGACACAGAGAGGCTTAGGAGCTTTGATACTATATATGCATGTCGTTCTAGCTTTCAGGACACCTCCAGTACAGGAAAGAAAGAAAGCTTGCATTTGGTTATCTAAGACACAAAGGGACAACAAGATAAATATCATAAAAGATACCACAGCAGATTCAGACAGGACTCCACACTTCTCATTATGAGGGTGAAATGCCACCATATTTATTTTCCATATCCTGACTCCTTGGATTCCCCACAATTCACAGTTAATGTGGCCACCGACAATGAACATTCTACTCCCCAGACATGGTACCCTCAACTTAAACTTAAAGAGGAAAATAATCTCCTAAAATAGTTGAATGTTCTCCTGAATGAAACATCCACAGCCATGATGCATAAGTCAGAGCTCCATCTCATCAAGTTCAGAAATAGCCTTCCTCTGAGATTTATGAGGTCCAGATCTCTACTCATATGGAAACTGGAAGAGCTTCACTAGCACAGTACTACCTTAGCTCACAGATTACATTATAGCCAGGAGGTCTCCTACTCAGTGCAGAAGCCAGGAACACGGAACACATAAAGGCAGTCCTTTCCCAAGGAGACTCAGACAGCTTTTGCAGGACAGAGTGGTAGGGCTCATAGTTCCTGTCCTTGCAACTCATTCTTTTACCTCCTCCCTGAAACACCATGAAAGGCTTCCACATGCTCATAAGGGGACCATCACCAGGAAGCAACCACAGTCAAAGGCTAATCCTACTCTCTGTCATTCGTTACTTAAAAAGTTCTCCATCAGTAAACTTGGGGGCAGGCACCACAGTTACCATGAGGAAAAAGATTATGAACAAAAGGTATCAAGAGATAAATAGAACTTTTGATGGCGTCTGGAGCTGGTCTTCCCTAAGCCATGATGATCACTCCCCATTGTAAAGTAGCCAAGACCCATCCAGGGACACGAGATCATTGCACCCAAAGACATGGGGCAGTGCCCATTAACAGGTCGTAGCCATACAATCTCTAGAAGGACAAATGAGGAGGGTGGAGCCTTGGATTAGAATGGACTGTGGTACTCCAGGAAAATGATTCTCTAAGAATTGCAGAAGTTCTTGAAAATGCCCTAAGCCTGGTTTTAAATATATGTAATAAGTTTAAAGCCTATAAGTAAACTTTGTTAAGCTCTGCCTGGTTAGATGAATCTTTGTGGAGAGGATTACCACCAAAGTCACCTTCTCTGCTGGGGAATAAGCTGACAATGCTGCTAACAGTGCAAGAAGTTCCAGTTGCTCATGTCACCATGTAAACGTGGTAGACGACGTATGGATGCAGGTAAAGTCAGAGACGGGCTACACAGGGTGGTTTTGGGTGTTTTTGTTTTGTGTTATCTTATTTTGGAGTAATCTACCAAAATGTAACCCACAACTCCTCCATTTTTAGTAAGCATTAGAACTTACTCACAATCCAAGAAAAGAATATGCAGATGAACTCTCATTTTGGTGGTCAGTGTTTCCATTCCCCTAGCAGATAACAAGCAATGGGAGTGTGACCCTGCTCTCATCTATGCATAGACAGGAATGAAATGGTTTTACCATGAGCACTGGACTGAGAGTTCAGGGAGCAGACTCCACTAGCACATACTGGGCTTTGGGAGGGAAGGGTGAGAGAGAGGGTAGATGGACCAGGTGCTGGGGATACTGATGTGTGGACTTCACAGATGAATTTCCCAAACAACAGATGCCATACTCACACGCTGGACTTGAATTTTTATCCAGTTGTTTGTGAAATGAGGGAGGTGAAGTTCCAAGATCTCATATCCTATGATGCAAAGCTTCGCTAAATAAATAAATCTCTCTCCCTTTCTCTTTCCATCTCTACATGTCTGTTTGGAATTCCTCCTCTTAATTCTTCCTCTTCATCTTCCCACAGAGCTGCCCTGATGAACAGGCTCATAATTTCCTGATATTTCCAGAATGAACTGTTCTCTCGTATATGTCCCGCGTGTCTTGTGAAACATATCATATTTTACGATGTCCATGACAATCATAGAGTCTGCTGATGAGGACTGCCAGGTTCAGTGCTTCTCTAGGGGGAGGAGAGGTCTTGCCTTATTTATCTAGAATGTAGGGAGAAATCTAGTAGGTATGGATACTTGCAGCTCCTTCTGATTTGAGGCTGATCCTTTCTAAAGGATTTAGGTTTAAATTTTTCTGTCTTGCCAACATTTCTCTTTGTCTCTGCCTGTCTCTCAAACGAGCATTTAAAAAGGGTATCAGGAAAAAGAAAAAGAAAATCAAAAGAGATAGACCAAGAGAGGGAGGACTGAGTAGTACTAAGATCAACCAATAAGCAAGGTCATCAGTCCCACATTTCTTTAGGACCTTTCCCCTTGGCTGTCCCCATTTGGCTCCAAACTTCTACATTTTTCCTTGTGCTCAGTGGATACTGTGGTATCCAGGCTAGAATGCAGTGCTTAGAAATACTGTAAACAGAGACTTGGAAGAGCAATTTAAAACAGCAAATGCTGCCCCGAAATTGTTTTTGTAATTATAATCTTTGCACTGGGAAAACACGGCCTTCTAATTTACATGCCCTCCTAGAGTGAAGGTCTGCTACACTCTGATCTGCAATGGAAATGGAGGGGAAAGCCTGCTAGATTTAAGACAACAGCTCTCTGAGCATCTTGGATTCTTTTTTTCCCCTCCCCAAGGTGGCTTAAAGGCTACTTAAGCAGCTAAGCATAGTCCTGAGAGGAAAAGCAAAGGGAGAGTTAAACTGCAACAGACAGCAAGACTTAGCTAAAGCAGACATCTAGTCTCTAACAAGACTGCAATGGTAAACATGCTTGTAGAAGTCACTGGAACACACACATAAACATATACACAGCCTTTATTCTGCCAGTTATCACACCTCAATTCTTTCCTCATTTTTGATCTTTGATTCCTGAAAATCTTGCTTAGGCAACCCTGGTAGCAATCAAAATAAAGCTTTTTCCTTGTATCTATAAACAGAAGGAAAATAGCAGCTACAAAGCAGGTAAGGTTGTGCACGCATGTAATCTCAGCACTCTGGCAGCTGAAGCAGGAGGACTGTAACTTAGCTGCTTCATGAGACCATGTGGCAAAAATAAAATATATTTTTAACAAAAGGGATGGGGATGTAGCTCAGTGGCAAGGCTCTGGGCTGGATTCCTGATCCAGGAATCCAGGGGAGAGGGATTTGAGAGGAGAAAGAAGTTAGCATTGGCATCTACCATTTTTTTTCTAATATTTGTTTCAATACTTTAGAAAAATGATGTTCTTACCTATTTTGAACTACATGGCAACTTAGCTGTGGGACTCATTCATTTATCACCCTTTCCTTCTGCCCCTACATGAGCGGTTCGGAGCACAACCCAACCCCAAGGTCATCAGCCCCTCGGCCTCCCTCTCTTCCTCCTGGTGACCTGAACAGGAGCGGTTCGGCCTCTGAAGGGAATACAGTCTGCACACCTGGAATTTGGGCTTCAGTCTGGTGTCCCAGGCTGAGAAATGAAATCTTAAGTCTTTCTTGCCATCTTGAACTGCCCATTCAAGTATTCCTTTCTGAGCTTTTAACTCTTCCCCCAAATTGGTGTCAAATAAGATGCAAAACAGCTGCTGAATTCACTGGAACAATTGGCAAATCCTTTGGATGATTTTGTCCCCCTAGGGTGGGACGCACACATTTTAGGCAGTTTAAAACTGTTAAATAAACTCATTTTTAAAAAGGTGTTTCCTTCCTGCACTCATGCTGCTGGCAGTAGAGACAGCATGGGCTCCCAGGCCTTTTGCCGACCACACAGGTCCTCTGGAGGAAGCTAGAAGTTTCTTTAAACACAGTTACTGGGTGCCTGTGTCACCCCAGGGGTTGGGGGACCACACGGCCAGCACTCCTGGCACGCCCTCTCAGTCTCTCTCAGACAACAGACAACTCTTCTAATCTGAAATTCCAACGTCGAAATGACCAGAGGGGGATGACAGAGAAGAAGCCCATTGAGCCACGAGAATCTTTAGTCATGACCTGTGAGAATTAGACACAAAGCAGAAACTGTTTTTAAAAGGAGGGAAGCTGTAGTGGGATCATCTGGTGACAAAAATCCTTCCCTCCTTCCTTTCCTCATTCCCTCTCTCTTTCCTTCCTTGTCCTCCTTTTTTCCTGAATTTTTCTTCTTCCTCCCTCCTTCCTGTCCTTCCTTTTCTTATTTCCCATCTGCCTCCCCTTTTTCTTTCCTTCTTTCTTTCTTTTTTTTCTCTTTCTTTTTTCTCTTTTTTCTCTGTCTCTTTTTTCTTTCTTTCTTTTTCTTTCTCTCTTTTTTCTCTTTCTTTCTTTCTCTTTTTTTCTTTCTTTCTTTCTTTCTTTCTTTCTTTCTTTCTTTCTTTCTTTCTTTCTTTTTCTTCCTTCCTTCCTTTTCTCCTTCCTTCCTTCTTTCCTTCCTTTCTTTTCCTATTTTCTTCACATAAGGGACTAAAAGAATTGAGAATGCTTATCCTGGAAAAATGAATGTGAAGCAGCTTGGGGCATGGAGACAATGAAATCTCAATGCCTCTGAACAGGTGAAGTGGCCTGAAGGGAACAAAGGTGCAGATGCCTGCAGCCCAGGGAGAAGAGTTAGGACCAATGGGTGGGTTACATTTTGAGAGTGTTAGGAGCACTGGACAATAATTCACAATGGTCAGCGTCATCCAGTGATGAACAGGGCTATTGGACTGCAAGGCAGGACAGAGGTTAAAGGCTCTAAGTTTGTTCAGGTTGGAGCTGAATGGCCACCAGGGCATTCACTACAGAATCTTGTTCTTCCTCATGTGGACCGGATGGTATAATAGAAGAACTGGATCAAGAGTTGAGAGTCCTGGTTGTGTCACTTAACGACTCTATGATACTGACACCATCAATTAACCAACTGGACTTCAGTGTTTTCATCTTTAAAATGAGAGGCTTGGGTATAGGAGAGGCTATAGAGGCTTACCCCTAAGTCCTTCTAGCTCCTGTAAGCTTGCATGCAACTAGCACATGACATGGGAAGCTGAGATAGGATGATCATAAATTGAAGTCCTCCTCGGGAACCTTGATGAACCTGTACCTCAAATCAATGAATGAATGAATGAATGAATGAATGAATGAATGAATGAACTGAGGACCTAGCTCAGAGCTAAGTCCCTGGGTTCAATCCCCAGTACTTAAAAAAAAATTCCTAAATTACTTCTTTGCATTTCTCTATCAGCTATTTATGAACTGATGAGATGGCAGTGTGTCATGTATACACACTTGAGTGTAATACTTCTGCTGCCTGTAAATGGCACAGATAGCTCTGTCCAAGAAGGAGGAAGTCACATGGAGTGAGAAACATGTGTTGTACCCAACTAAGAGCAGAATCCGACTGGTTTATTGATGATGCATCCTTCTGTGTGCTGTTGCAAGCAAAACAGAGACCCATGAAAAAGACTGAGCTCATGTGAGGCTCTTGCAGGAAGCAAGATAGGAATTCAGTGAAGCAAAGTAGCATTTCTTTCCTGAGAGTGAGAAGGCGCACAGCTGGATATTGGCAAGTGCTCTGCTACCACTGTAAGATATCAGTTTCTGTTCTATCCTCAGCCCTCAGCTCTCACATTCCTGTCATTTCTGTAATTCCACCCCCATGTCCAACATGCACACCCGCATCAGGTCATTTCACTGCATTAAGATAAGAGAAAAAACAAGGGCCAGTACGGTTAAATCTACAGAAAGAGTACTATGGCTCTGTTATGTCTCCAGGGAGAGGTAAAAGCTTGAATCACTACAATCATGATCAACCTACCTCTCTGCTGAAATATATTATGACATCTAATGAGAACAGAATGTTCAGATCTCCTTTTATTCACAAATCACCAAAAGCTGTAGCCTTAAGACAGAGTTATTGAGAAAACAAAACAAAATACCTAGCACATTAAAGACCATGAAATGATGTTAAGACAGCAAATTTTACCTTCAAAAGTGAATATATCAGGGGGAGGACACAACATGCTTATCGGGGGAGATCACTTAACAATTCCACAGGAAAAAAAGAACTAAACATGGTTTTCAATTCCTTGTGCAATGTATTTTTCAAAATCTAAAACTTGAGCCTGGGGATTTAGCTCAGCAGCACAGCGCCTGCCTGGCAAGCGCAAGGTTGTGAGTTCAATTCCTGGTACCGGAAGAAAAACAAAAACACAAACAAAACAAACAAAAAAAACCAAAATCTAAAACTTTCAAACCAATTATCTTAAGATATAGGCTTCATAATTGTCTGCATATTCCTTGTTTCTAAGGAAATGCCTTCAATAAAGAAGGCAAAGATTCTGTGTGCAATGGTTTTACAAACTTTACCCGATGTTTTGCACAAATGACACAAATTTGGCTTCATTGTTGTCTTCAGGAAAAGGACAATTCATTTATTCCTTCCCAACCACTGTTTATTCCCCACCATTTTTAGGGATTTTCCTAGGAGCTGTAGAGGATTTAAAGATGAGATTAATGCACTCCACATCCTCAACTAGCTTATACTCAAGCTGGGAAGATCAGATGTGGAATACTATTTAAAATAATGAGTTACTGAAATTTAGAGGATGGAGAAATCAATTCTACTGGACCAAGTGAGAGAATTCTTCATGGAGAGGGTAGCAAACGACTTTACAGTGGCGCATGCCCAATGGGAATGGTACGAAAGGCCCCAGAAGGGAGGAAAGCAATAACAGGTTCCTCCTTGATCACAGCAAGTAAGGACAAAGTGAAAAAAGAAACGTGATCTGCTCTGAATGCCAGGAAAAGTGATCTGAGGTCCATTTTGTTGGCTCTAGAAAACCTGTCACCTTGTTCACTATGGTCAGGAGACTCCAATATGGAATGCAGGTCAGTAGAAGTTGAAGGCCTGCATTCCAAAATTGAACACATAACTCTCAGCAATCGTCCAGGTAATTCATCATCATAAAAGTCCATGTCTTTTTTGTGAGGTCCCTGGAGATGATCACAAGGACAATCAACAAGATTTTGCTATGAACAGAATTTGAATGAAAGAGGTTGTATGCAAACACACACACAGACACACACACACTAATTTATCAGTAGAAAATAAAAGCAACAAACTGAGACTCTGAAAGTATCTCTCGTGATATTTGTGCAGTTAAATAAGCATTTGTACAGAAAATTACTAATTAGAAATATTGATATTCCAGTACCCGAATACACACCCAACAAGTGTTTTGTGATATCCTGTTTGTCTGGGGGCATCTACATAGTGCAGATTATATATGGCAGGAAAGAAAAAGAATGATCTCTGAGTGCCTGAGCCCCGCATCTGATCCTGAGAAGAAACCTAGCGTTGTAGGGAACACTGTTCAATTAGACCCTCCAGAATGTAATCAGAAACCATCAAATAACCAAGTCTTCATTCGCATCATTTTCATCCATGATCAGGAGTCAGCTGAAAGAGGTTAAACTCTCTTCTGCATCCAACCTACAGCTGGGAATGGAATTGGGAACAGAAAGTTCTTCACCTCTACAAGGTGAGCTTCTCATAGTTCTATTTGCTACCTCAGAAGCCTGAATGACACCTCACCCTCTGTAGGGCCATTTCCTCACTGGAAATCATAGGGTGTATTCAGGGCTTCCTCCCTCTGGACTTTCTAAAGCAGGGTAACAAAGATAAAATGCCTTGTTAAAGATAAAAAGGTCATTAGTCTCCAGATAAGACATCTTATCTTCAACACCTTCTCCTACTTCAATACTGAGGCCAGGTTAATTCAATGACAAACATCTTGATGGATATCAGTCAATTATCCACCTGCTTGGTGTACTATAACTGTAAATAAATACAATACAAATTGAAAAGCAAATGTTCACTTTGGATTAATTATTGACACATCATTAATACTGGTCATTGTTGCATTAAAACTAATTTTTAGTCAAGAATAACCTCTTTTCTTTCAGTGGATGGAGGTTTGCAGTTTCTACCTTGTATTTATTATGCAATGAGTGAAAGTTCAAAGGCATCTACTCCTTCAAGCAGGGGACTGTTCTTATTTATTTTCAAGTCTCCTGGATAATAGATTCTAAAATCCTGTTTTAATTTTATTCTTTTGGAACACATCATTTCTTTTGGTCAAAGCTATATTTTCCATTTTATTTGGATGACAGTTAAACACAGTACTTTCCTCTCCCAAGAAATCTTCCATGTCAGAGCTATAAAAGAATATGTGAAAGGTTCTAAATTTTGCAGCCCTGCACCAAACGGTTTTGAAACAGCCGTACTTTTGTGTGAGGCACTGAGTTGCATTATGTTTAGAACACCAGAAAGAACCAAACATAAATTTAGACCCCAGGGGAACGATAAATATAGTGATTTGGGTCATAGGTAATTACACAACAAAGGAGAGAGCATTGGAGGGTGCCTAAGGAGGGGGCTCAGACTTAGCTGCCCACCTTGGATAACTATTATCACCTCTCTGAGGCTACTACTTAGGTAAAGGAGAGATAATAGCCACAACTACCATACGGCATTGATCAGCACATTAAATGACATTATGTACATGAGAAACTTTTCATACTATAGAGCACACATTTAATATCTGTCATCATCGTTAGCACAGAAAAAATACAAAGTAAGATGTTGCACTAAAGCATCTAGTTTATGATTAGTAATAAAAGTACTAGTAACATCTATCTATATAGAAAGAAAATAAAATAGTGTCATTCTTAGATCCTGGAATTCTTCAGAGACTTTTGACATTTGGGTTGAGTCTTTCAGGATAGACAAGATATGAATATATGAATGGCGTTGGGAAGAACATTTTTTTAAAGAGGGAGGGAAATATTCAGAACTAGATATTAAGAAAAAGTTATCCCGGGGAAGGAGAGGTTGCCTGACAGCTGGGCAGAGGAAGTGAAGAGCGTGGGGTGTTCTACCTACGCGCATCCAATCTAAAGCGTGGCCTTGATTCCACCAGAGTTTGGATGGTGAAAGTCACAGGGGCAAGCCTGGGTTATCTGCTTCATTTTTGCCCCAGGGACTGCCACGGTTTATTGGTTCAGAGCAGGTTTTACAATAAAGGTTGATTTTATTAGGGTCTTTTTTTCTTTTTGATACCAGGAATCGAACTCAGGACCTTGCACTTGCTAGGCAGACGCTTGTGCCACTGGGCTATATCCCTGGCCCAAAGGTCAATTTTTAACACCCTAGTGATCTCCAGATTTTTAAATACTTAACCTATGAAACCCTATGAATTTTTAAAATCAAAATCAGTGAAATTAGAAACTAGGTTTGTAAGTAAGAGGCATGACTGGGTTATAATAAAAACGTGTGTGACCATGCACACACACACATACACACACACAAATTTTCCTAGGAGTGTTCAAAAAACTAGAATACTTTTGTGTTACACTGATTTCTGGAATCAGTGAGCCGCTGGCATGGAATCACTCTCCAGCAATAGCCCCTGCCCCACCAGGGTGTGGTTGTGTTGTTGTCACTCTCGTTGCACACCACACACTGACCGCATGACACCTTCAAAGGCTGCTTCATGGTCTGTGGAGGAGGAGTTTATCTCCATGCAGCGATAACCAAGACTAAGCCAGTGCTTCATTCTTGAATATATTCGACAACATTAGCAGTGAGACCAAATTTCAATTTACTCCAGGTAGTTACCCAAATCCGTTTGATATTAGGCCTTATCTCCAGATCCATATGTTTTTATAATGATCTCAATTCCATTTGCTTTCCCGCATTGCTATTAGAAGCAAGTCCTGCTTAAATGCAGTTAAAATTCATGTGTCACCTTATTTATATGCTAGCCTCATGCAATATCGTCTACGGAAACATTCCAATTTTAAAACAATCAGAGGCCCTTGGATTGCCAGAATCCCTGGATCCTCTTTCCTTGTCTTCATGTTCAAAGCACCTTAGAGTAGGCACACAGTGGTGCACCCTGTCCAGTAAGTGGCTCCTCTCTGGGCCTCACCAGTGCACCGACATGCCTGCCCTATAGAGTCATGAAAGGCCAGCAAACAGACCTAAGCACTTCTGCCCCTCAAGCTCTGAGCCTGTACCTGCACAGTCTCCAATAACATCTTTAGATGTGCAATAAAATCAAATCCACAAAAAGTGCCTTCAGCTTTTCAGAAGAAAGTTGCTATCAATTGCCTGGCAGTATTGCTCCTAATGAATATGATTCCCTTCTGCGTGGGAGAAGTAGGCTTCGATAAATGCTGATGGCAGAGCTGCTCCACTTTCAGACCATGTAGCGGGAAGCAAAGAAGTGCTGCAAGATGGTCAGCCCTGGGGCTCTGGGGATTCTGCCTTAGATGCCCTGGTCCCCCCACCTCCACCCAGGCCTCCTGTCTCACATCCTTGAAGAAAGGGCAGAGCTACAGGGCAGCCGCAGCACCTGTCTGCCTGTCTGCCTGTGAACAAGGCTGCTAGAAAAAAGAGAGGAATTTATTCCTAAGAACCTGCTATTTCCTTTAGCATAAGTGCTTCTTCCAGCTTCCACTGGGCGATTCTCATCCTTGCCTCAAGACAGTGGAATGTGCCTCAGGGTCATGTCCTCTGACCAGTTATCCCTGGGTCCTCCCAAGAATGAGTTGCTTCACAAATGGTGCAGCATGAATTGTGTGTGTGTACGTGTGTGTGCACACAAGTGTGTGTTTACACTGGAATCAAAGACAAGACAGATTGCAAACACATTACCAGCTGGGTGATCATGGACACCTTATTTTAAAGATCAGAAATTCTGGTCTATTGCTTTATTTTTTCATAGATTGTTTTTGGGATATGAGATTACATATAAATGACAAAGTCCTTAACATATACTAAGAAGGTAATGCGTTCTGCTTATTTACCCAACTCCTCCTTATTTCCCCATTCTTGCCTTGCTTAAGTGGAAATGTATTCCTCACTTTTATCACACTATCTGTTAGGCTTGGGGGCTGGGGATTTAGCTCAGCGGCACAGAGCCTGCCTGGCAAGCACAAGGTTGTGAGTTCAATTCCTGGTACCAGAAGAAAACAAAAACAACAACAACAAAAAGTATTTGTTAGGCTTAACATAGTTCTCTTGTGCATCTTTGAGCTCTCAAATCCTTGTGATAGCCAATGCAGATACTGTTTACATGTGTGGGGCTTTCTGAAGAGTTTTTAGGCAACAAGTCATTAACTTTTCATACCACCCCTACAATGAAGTACTTCTGTCTCAATGCCATAGGTGAAGGAGAGGAACAAGGATGTTAGCTAACTTTTGTGGTATGGTTTTGATCTCAACTGTCTCCCCAAAGTCTCATGTGTTCAATGGTGGGGCTTTTGAAAGGTGGTTAGGTTATGGGGGTACTATACTCACTGGTGGATTAATCCATTGATGAGTATAGCTGAACATGCTGGTGGAAGGTGGGGCCTGGTTGGAATAGATACATCACTGGGGCAGCCTTTGGAGAGTGCATCTCCCTCCTTGATTCCTCCCTTCACCCTCCACTTCCAGGCCACCTTGAGATGAGCCACTTTCTTTTGCCAGGGCCTTCAACCACGTTGTTTCTTCCTTGGGGCCAGCTGGCCATGGACTGAACCCTCTGAAAACCGTAAGCCAAAATTAAACTCTTCTCTTTTAAATTATAAGTATCAAGTATTTTGTCCCAAGAACATGAAAGTAACTAATACATTTTTCAAGGTAATTCTGATAGAAACAAACAGGGCTCTATTTAAACCCAAGCTTTTGGCTTTGGAGCTCCTGGTGTACAATAAGCATTGGTTAAATAAAGGGAAGAAAGAGCACAAAACCAAACAAAACACAACAACAAAAAAATGGCAAGATATACACAGATAGACCAAAGCAGTATTTCAATCTGTTATCTAAGTATTCACGCAGAGAATGTGCTTCGGATATAACATTTGAAGTTACTGTAATTAGTAAGATTATTATTGAGCTACATCAAAAGAACCAGAATTTAATGGGGAAAAGGGCAAAGAACACAGACAGGTAGGAAACAGGGCAGGTTTACTTTTATGCAGCAAGAGGGAAGAACCTCAGAATCGCTCCTTTCCCAAGGTCCTCCACCCCATTACAGTTACAGAATTCTCACTTCTTCCACAGAACCAGGGCTGAATTTCTGGAAATGGAGCATCAAGTTCACATTAAAATGTTGCATTGAAATGTTATTCACATTGAATGTTATTGATTAAAATGTTATTGATTTACTAGGTAGAGGAGATCGATGGCCTTTTGGAGATATCCAAGGAATGTGTAGTCCAAGGACAGATTTGGTAAAGGGAAAAGATATCATGATTATTTATTATTATTATTTTATTATAAGAAGAGAACAATAGAGCAGAGAGGGACCCACATCTCCAATTTAGCTTGTAAGATTTAGCAGGCATTCACCCTTTCTCCACATCTCCCATTTATCCTGTAAGATTTGGCAAACGTTCACCCTTCTTGGAGAAGGAGCAAATTCTTACTAGGTTAGTAGAAGAAAACATAGAGCAAAGCACTCTGAACATTTGATCCTCCTATTACCCATAAATCTGTAAGCATCTCCAGTTAGTTCTAGGCACCTAGTACTTTCATGAATATTACAGATGCCCAGCAGATCTGCAAAACAAGTGCTGCAGCCTGAAAGGACCCAGAATTCTGATCATTATTCTCCACTGCTGTTTGGAGGGACATAACTACTTTCCATCAGGGGACCACGGCTGTCTATGCTGGCTGCAAATAGGTCTCCATGTGTTAGGAACACCATCAAGTGTGTTGGGTTTTGGTTTTAATTTAAGTCTGAATTTCCACCAGCTATGCTAAAGCTTGTCTTGATATTTCAAGACAAACGGGTTTTATGTGAAGAAAGATTTCAGTAGCATCACAGAAGCTGTGGAGGGACTGCAGATTGTCATCAATTAAGGAGCACCAGTTCTGCTAGCGTGAGGTGGGGCTCCTACAGAATTAACTTCTTTTCTAAATGTTGTAAGAAAAAAAAAAAAAAAAAACAGAAAAATTCACTCAAGACAGAAACCTGGCTCTATTCCTAGATGAGAAGATGTACTTTTCAAACTCTTTTTATAAAAACAGAGAAAGAGATTAGCAAATCTTTTATTCAACTCTTACTATGTCACCATAGAATTTCACTGTAATTATTCTGTTTCTAAATTTGAATCGGCTTTATTAGATTTTTGTTTAAAGCCTTAGAGCTCTTCTCTCATTACCTGGTGCAATCATCTGGTGGTGAACTTCCAGTCACTTCAGCCCTCCAGAACGCAGCTACAAGCTGGACAGAATGACAGTCACAGAAGAAGCTTTGTGGATTAAATTTAAACTCCACATTCTTCATATGTTGCCCAGACAGGATACAAAGTGACTTTCTTAGGCATAGGGCCAAATGGAGGCAAGAACCCAGGTGCAGCTAAGCCAAAGGCTTTGGTCTCCTGATGCTATTTCACTGCTTCCCAAAACTTCATTTTCTCTGCCGAAGGAAAATCCTTCTACAAAATAAAAACCTAATGTCTGAGAGTTTTTCAACTTAGAAGAGATGGACATCCTGCCAACCAAAACTCACTGATATAAAATGGTTCATAGAGCTGGAATTACTAAACAAAGTCTTTGTCTTATCCATCCTTTGGGATCCTTGACTTCTGATGCAGATAGCAACAGGGTTTGGTGAACATAGTGTACAACATGATGGCATGTGAGCCGGTGATTTGTAAAAATTATATATTCAATATTTTAATAGTTGTCAGTGGCATAACAGATATAACAAAGTACTCAGATTTAAAATGCAAAACCTAATAATTTTAGGCATATGTATATATATGCCTGCAACATCATTCCCATAATTAGGAAAAAGAGCATACATATCCATCTGTCTTGGTTACTTTCGTATGATTAGGGCAAAATACTCAACACCAATAAGTAAAGGAGAAAACTGTTATTTCAGCTCACAGTCTGTAGAGGTTTCCATCCATAGTCAGCTGGCTCCAAGGCAGGGCACCACAGTAGAGGGGCATGGCATTAGAGAAACAGTCCATGGAAGGGCAGGCAGGAGGAAGCAAGACTTCCACCTACTTTTCCTTTTTATTCCATCCAGGATACAAGCCTATTAGTTGGTGCTAATAGAGTCTTCCCTCTTCAGTAAATCAATCAGGCATGCACATAACAATACTAAACCAACCAGTGGACTAATCCAGCATCACACACTGGTGATCCACTGTCACATACTAATGACTCAGCCACCTCCCAAAGGCCCCACCTATCAGTTAATGAGGCTTTAGGGGGACATGTAGATATAAGCCACAGTACTATCATTACTAAACCTTCCCTGATTCCATTCTTAATCTTTTCAAGCCTGCCTGTTCCCAGGTGACCAGTGACCTGCTTCCTAGCACCACAGACTACTTTTCACTTTCTTAAGTCTTCTGGTAATTATAATCCTATAATGTTTTTAATCTGTATTCATTAGCTCAGTTTTATTATTTTGCCAATGTAAGAGTTCTTTTTGCGGGGGGTTGCAGAATAGTATTCCATTGTATGGCTATAACATGGTTTGTCCATCCATTGACTTACTAACAGACGTTTGGGCTATTTCTGGTTCAGGATTCTCACAAATAATGCTGCTATGAGCATTGAAACACAATTCTTTGTAGGAACATACACTACCATTTCTCTTGCATAAATATGTAGAAATGGAAGGCACTGCTTTTAACTTCTTTTAGAAAATGGCAAACAATTTTCTTAAGTGGTTATGCTATTTTTCATAACCACCAGGAGAGAATAAAAGTTCAAACTCAGTCAATACCCAGTATGGTTATTCTTATATCTTTAACCATTACAGAAGGTTTGTAGCAGATTCCATTTTACTTTTCATTTCTGGTTCTCTAATGACTAATGATATAGAGCATCTTCTATGTACCTATTTGTCATTTATCATACCTTCTTTGATGAAGTGTCTGTTCAGATATTTTGCCCAATTTTACCTGGGTTATTTATCAAGTTTGAGAGTTTTTACAAATTCCAAATATACATTGTTTATCTGATAAATGCTTCATCTGTATCTCCTCTTTTCATTCTCTTACTAGTATCTGTCAAAAAGGATAATTTAATTTTAATCAGGTTTACTTCATTAATTTTTATGAATTATACTTTTGATGCCATATCAAAGAAATATTTGCTTAATTCAAAGAAGCAAAATTTTTCTCATATTTTCTTCTTGAAGTTTTATAGTTTTGTTTCACTTCTAGGTTGCAATCCAGTATTGAGTTAATATTCTGTGCATGAATGAGGTATAAATTAGAGCACCATCTTATATTTGTATGTAGTTACTGATTTATTCTGGCACCATTTGTTGCTTCCTCTGTTGAGCAGCATTTGCACCAGTGATAAGAATCAAGTTTTGAATGCTCTGTTCTCTTCCACTGCCTTACTGGTTTATATTCACCCCAATACTACAGTCTTGATTTTGCAGTTTTATAGCACGTATATCTTACAATTTGGTAGCATTATTACTCTCATGTTTATCTTTTCAAGGTCATTTTGGTATCTTAGGTCACCTACATTTCCATATAAATTTTAGAATCTGTTTGTCAATTTTTATCAAAACACTTGCTGCAATTTGTTTCAGAATTGTGTTTAAAGTACAGATAAACAGGGGCAGAACTGACCACCTCAAGTCATTCAACTCATAAACATAGTATATTTTTCCATTTATTTATACCTTCTTCATTTTATGTTTTATAGTTTTCAGTGTGTCCGCTGTGCATCTTTTTTCAGAATTACACCAATGTACCTCATAATTTTATGCTATTATAAATACTGTATATTGATGCTGTTCTAAAGGCATTTTTATGGACATTTCCATATATTTGCTGCTAGTATGTAAAACTATAATTGAGTTTTGCATTTTGATCTTGTATCCTCCTGAAGTTCACCTCTTAGTTGAGGAAGATTTTAGGTAGATTCCACTGGAGTTTCTGCACAGATATTCATGTTTTCTGCAGATGAAAGCATCACTTCTTTCTTCCCAGATGACTACTCTTCCGTGCCCTCCTTTGCTAGCCAGAACCTGCAGTTCAGCACTGCACTGATTCTTCTCTCACTGAATCCTGGAGAGAGAGCCTCAGACTGGCATGAATAACACAAGAGCAGGCCATGCTTATCTACAGTCTCATGCTCTCCATGGAGGAAAATCTCTACAGAGAGTAGCTTGGGACAATTATAGGCCCTATTTTATATTTGCCCTATTCTGCAAGAACCACTGTCCTTCATGCCTGGCATACAGTTCCTTGTAAACCATTAGAATACAGATTGTTTTGGATGTTTCACACAGGGGTATAAATCCATTCCTTGTTACTTCATTTTGGCCAAAAGCAGAGACTCTGTATAGATGCATTTTAATGTAAAGTAAAATATAAATGACAGCTATGTGGGTAAAAGAGTCATGATATAATTTCTGTTTCAAATAATTTTAAGTTAAAAAGCTAGTCTCTCTAAAGAAGCATTGCACACATAATAATACACATTAAGCTGGTTGGCAAAAATCTTGAATGCAGTGCTAAAACCTCTAGGTTTTGGGAGCTCCGTCATGGGGAGTTAATTAAAAGTAGCAGCAAGTGAGGGACTGAACTAAATGGAAATCGACAGGAAGGATCCAGGTGACTGTAAGCAAGGAAGCAAAATATCTGGCTGTCCTGACAAAAATTTCAGTCTACTTAGTACAGGAACAAGGCAACTGCACCCAGCCAGTTACTTCTTCAGCAGGAATACTGAAGAGCACGATAACTTGCACATCAAAATTAGTTTAAATTGTGAAAAAGACAAAACTGTGTTCAGAATACAATGTTAAAGCAAGTAATCATAATATATTTTAGGAACAATACCCTAAAAACATTTAAATGATAAACATCGGTTAAAATTTCTTGCTTAAGGAGATCAGACCTAGAGATTTGCAAAATGTACCTGCGGACATCCTAATAGTGCTTCAAAAAAGCAGCAGAACAAGTTGTATTTTTCGATACTTCTGAGACGATTAAGGCATGTTAAAAGAAAAACTTCAGACAAAATAGATTTAAAAGAATTTTCCTGAACAAAGAACAATGTTTAAGTTAGGTAGTGCTCAGCGTCAGGAAACTCGGACTGCCCCCAGCAGCAGCGTGTGCAGCAAACCTTTCTACAGAAGCAAAAGGAAGGAAAAATATCTGGTTGGATCAAACTGGACATATTCTCCCCGAGTCAGCAGGAGCTTTTCGATTGGTGAAGTCCAGTCCCACTCCCCTACTCTCCCTTTAACCCCTCCTCCCCACCTCATTTACAAAAGCTTTGTTTCATTTCTTCCACCGAGTCTCATTCTTTTTACTTTTCCTTTCTTTTCTTTCTTCCTCCCCTCTCTCATTCCCCTCTCCATTTGAACATTTTCTTCCTATTTCACAATACCTATTACACACTTTGGTTCTTATTTATACTTTCAGTTTCTCACACCAGAGAAACAATGTGGTATTTACACGTGTGTCTGACTTATTGCACTTAAGAGTGTGATCTCAAGGTACATCCATTTACCTAGAAATAGCCCAAGCTTATCCTTTATGGCAGAGTAGTACACCACTGTATAAAAAAAAGTAACATCTTCTTTATCAACTGTACCACAAGAATTGAAAACATCATACCACAGTGATAAACGTGCACTCATGTCTATAGCAGTGCAATTTGTAATAGCTAAATCGTGGACACAACCCAAATGTTCATCCTGAAGAATGGACAAAAATGGTGTGGTATTTTTATACAATGGAGTATTATTCAGCTATAAAGAAAGATAAAATTGAGGCTTTTATAAGGAAATGGGTGCAACTGGAAACCATATTCATAAGTGAAATAAATCAGTCTTGCATGTGTTAACATCTTATTGTCTCCCTAGTGCAAGAAATGGAAAGAGTAAATATGATCCAAAAGAATCAATAGATATTGTGAAAGGGAAATAAACTGCTCAAAAGGAAAGAACAACTGGGATGGAGGAAAGGAGAAAAGAAGAAAAGGAAAAAAAAATATATATATATGTACATACACAAGATAGCTAAGATAATTGTACTACTAAGCTCTATTAGTTTATTGAAAGGAACAGTTAGTGCTAATATTGTTTGATCAATTTTACATGGCTGTATCTGGTAATCAGAGCAACTACTTTGCAGATAACAATATGCAATATAATAACTATTGTTAATTTCCTATCATCTTGTTTTAAAATTCTGTATTGTTTTTATTCTCTTTAAAATAAAAAAGAAGTCAAATTGTGCTGCTATAAACATAAATGTGCATATATTGATATGATATGATGCTTTTAACTTCTTCTGGAAGATACCAAGAAGGAGAACAGCTGAGTTGAATGGAACCTCTAGTCTTAGTTTTTTGAGAATCTCCACACTGATTTCCACAGTGGTTGCACCAGTCTACACTCCCACCAACAGTGGAGAAGTGTTCCTTTTTCCCCACATCCTCACTAGCATTTGTTACTAGATGATTTCTTGATCATGACTATTCTTTCAGGGGTGAGATGGAATCTCAGTGTTGTTTCAATTTGCATTTCTCAAATGACCAGTGATGTTGAACATTTTTTCATATATTTATTTTCTGAGAAGTGTGCATTCATCTCAGATGTCTGTTTTTGGATTGGATCATTAAATTTGGGGCATCTGATTTTTGAGTTCTTTATATACTGTAGGTAGTAGTCCTTTGTCTGAGGAATAGCTGGCAAACATTTTTTTCCATGCTATGGGTTGTCTCTTCACTCTGTTGGTGATTTCTCTTGCTGTTCAAAAGCTTTTTAATGAGATGAGATGCCAGCTGTTGATTCTTAGTGATACTTCCTTTGCAATCAGGGTTTTGTTCATAGTCTTTGCCTACACCAGTGTCTTCAAGGGTTGTACCTATTCTTTCTACCAACAGACTTAATGCTTCTGTTCTAATATCCCAATCTTTGATCCATTTCAACTTTAGTGTGTGGTGAAAGATATGTCTTATTTTAATCTTCAGCATGTAGAAAGCCAGTTTTTCTAATACCGGGTGTGTTTGGCACCTTAAGAAGTCAAAGTTAAGATGACTAAGTATGTCTGCAGTTATTTTTGCATCTTCTAATGTGTTCAACTGATCCTCAGATCTATTTTTTGTCAGTACCATGCTGTTTTTATCACAGTAGCTTTGTTATATAATTTCAAATTTGAGATTGTGATGCCCCCTGCCTTACCCTTGTTGCCCAGGCTTATCTTTCCTATTCTAGGTCTCTTCTGGTTCCAAGTGAATTTTAGGATTGTTTTCTCTAATTCTGTGAGACATTCTGTTGGAATTTTGATCAGGATTGCATTAAATCTGTAGAAAAATTGTGGGAGTATGGCCATTTTCACTATATTGGATCTTCCTACCCAAGATCAAGGGATATCTTTCCATTTTATGATATCCTTTTCAATTTCCTTTTTCAAAGTATGTAGTTTTCAATGTAGAGGTCTTGTACTTCAGAAGTAAGTGTTTATTTATAATTTTACAGTTAAAAATAGTTGGTCACATCTTACCTCAACCTTAATGGCAGGACAGAGAGAAACACACACACACACACACACACACACACACACACACACACATACAGAAAGACAGACAGACAGACACAGAGACAGGGAGAAAGAGCAAGCTATAACTACTGCTGTATTCTGCACGAGAAGGTTCTGAGAAATTGTATCCTGTCCAAAGTCACACTACTGAAAGCAATACTATTCTAAGGCAGTATTTCAGGGTGAAACTTGCAAATGAAAACAGACTTTTCTCTCCCAGGAAAATGTGGTTTCCACCACACAGAGATAAGTTGGAGTCTCATTCCTACGTCCATTTCTGATCCTCTGGTGAGGTTAACAATGTAATTCAAATCATCAGCAGACATGAGAGGTCTTTAAATCTTCTAAAATGATTTCAAATATATAGACTGTTTTTCTAAGTGGAAACTTCAATATTTTAAGGTCCAGAGTGAGTTTAGGAATTCTACCTGCTAGAGATGGTTTTGGCACGATCACTAAAACCAGAGGAATGAACCTCTTGGCTCCCAATACAGCACACACATTGTGTCCCTCCAAGGGCAGGACAGCATGTTGGGAAAAAGTGCAGAAAACCCCAGGAACCTAGGAGAGGACACAGTGATGTTTCATCTTCTACTCCAACTGCGTTTCCCAGCAGCCTCGCTTCTCTTTTGCTTAAGCCCAGAAGGTGTGGCCTCTTTTTCTCAACCAAATGAAACCAGCCCAGGAATCAGATGATAGCCTAAAGACCTGAGCTCGGAAAAAAAATAAACATTTTCTAGGCACAGCAATTTTCAACTAGAAATGCAAACACAGATACACATCATTTTCTCCTGAGGGCTTTCCTGGAAAGGGAAGCCGGGTGGATAACAGCCTGGGAGGAACTGGAAGGACTCGAGACTACCTTGTTCTCCTTGAGAAGGTGGCAGCAGGATTATCATCATCACTCAAGATTTCTCCTCGACTTTTCTTTATTAGCATGTGATTAATTTGTTTTGACGGGTTCACAAAGCAGGTTCTGATAAACAATCTACTCTGCTCACTGTCATCCTCTCCAAAATTATCCCATTCTCCTTAACTTGCAGACAATCCCTTCTCCACCCACAGTTGCCCCGCCCAGCTCTGCGACCTGTCTCCTTCCATCATTTCTCCTGCCCAGTGTGCTCCACCCAGGTACCAAGCATGCTTGTACCTCAGAGCCTGTGCTCCTAGTGACCCCTCTGCTTAGGATACCTCAAGACTTGCTCCTTCACTTCATAGAAGTCTTTTCTCAAATGTCACCTGATTAAAAATGACTCTGTAAAGGACAGTGACTGCCCCCATGCCCAACACTCCTTGTCATCTTTATCCTGCTTCATTATTGACATTTTCAACCTCCGGCGTATTGCACATGTACATGTTTGCTTGTTTACTGTCTGCCTTCCCCCAGTTGGAATGGAGCTTCCACAAGCGCAGGGATTGGGTTTCATTTCTGTGTTTCCTCTCCTGATGACCTCCATCAAGCTCAACACTGTCTGGCAGGAGGATGACTCCACAAATCTGCACTGTGACTGAGTACATGACATGTGCCACCAAACCAACCGCCTAAATTTCTATTACCTGCTATGACATTTGCCATCAAAATTTAGGTGGTACTTATGGGTTCAAGACTATGGAGATTATTGCCATCTGGATACATGGATAAGGTGCCAACAGGTGGACTGTGGGGTCTTGTTTGTGGCCTTCTGATCTGCTCTACCAGGCCTGACCTATATTCCTTGAAAGAACTATTTTACCATGTTTCAGCTCTCACAGTTTATGAAATTTTTCTTTAAAAAAAAAATCCAGCCAGTTTTTCATTAGCTTTTGATGGATTACACCATTTTGTGATATACATATTACCACAATGTGAGCTATTGAAAACAACAAATATATACTCATTAAATCTTACTTCATTAATCAGGGCTTTCCTAGCCAGGGGAAGTGCCTTACCTTTGAACAGAGCTCATTTTAAACTCATGAACTTTTAGAGTCACAGGGGTAATAAAAGGTCACCAAACCCATTCCCTCCAACAGAAATAATATGCAATGGCCACAGAAGTGACAGCCACCATGTATCAAGTCCTTATCTTACTGTTATCTAATTACCTTAGTTTATAGTAAGTGTCTGCTTGAATTTGTCAAGATGTGAGTTTCCCTGGTCCCACTTACACACGGCCAAATAGACGGACAGTGACTGCTGACATGGGAACGCTGTGTAACAATCGGATACTTGTGCACATGGCTGACCAGAGGCTGTTTCTAAGGGACCACATTATGCAGATGGGCAGATCTGCTCCAGTATTCAGGAACTGTGTTACTTACAGCTTTACTCTGCTGTCACAATCCTTTATCCAAGCATGCTCCTCTTGTGGGCACCCCTACAACCTAACCTGGAAGATCCCTCAACGTAATCTTTTAAAGACTGGCTGGGCAAGTCTCTCTCACCTTATCCACCCTTCAGAAGGAGAGACCCCTCAGCTGCAGTTGTACTCCAGAGAGAGTACCATTCTCTGTTTACAGTGTTAGTGGACTTATAAGGTCATTCTGAGTTACATTCCAATGAAGGGAAAACACAGCGTGAAAGCTGCCACCTCCCTCCTATGGTGTCACCAGGGACCTGCTCCCAAGTTCCTTCTGGTTACTAGCAAGCAGAACAGAAATAACAGACAATTAGAGGAAAGCCTTGAGCTTAAAGATAAGCTTCCAGAGCCAGGACTCCTTCCCTCCATGAACAGAAGGACAACGCAGTCTGCTTTGTGGAGATTTGCAAGGATGGCGGGAGGATGTGGGAATTTCTTCAATCTTGTAAGAATTTGTTTTATCAACACTCAAGGTCACACAAATATGCACCCAACCATGAATCTCTGGTTTCATTCAACAAGGAAGGGTGCTTGTTGGTGCTGTAGCATACTGTAGAGCTATTAGTGACAGCAAAGTAGAATTGCCAAAGGTGCCCTGTTGGTGCACAGATGCCACCACTACTCATTCTTCAGATGCATGAGCTCATTAGAAAGAGGCTTGGCGCTTCACCGTCAAACCCAAGCACACTGGAAGAAAGGTAACGAGGCAAAGGGAGGTGACTTTGATGTCAGAGTTTTACACAGTGTTAGGGTGAGGGCAGGAATCATGCTTCACCACCTCAGGGACCAAGGGTGCAAAGTGAAAACTGTTAATTCCACCGAGTGACTAAAAACATTGACTATTACTGTTTATATGTTTTCCTTTGCTGTCTCTTCTCATAATGGCTGTGGACAGACACATTTACCAAAGACGTATTTTACCCTTGTGTCTTTATTTACCTATAAGTCTTTTTATTTTAAACAGTATTTTCATAAAAATTTTCGACAATGCAGAAAAATATAGAGGATGATAATGACATCATCCAAAGATACTACTGCTATTTTGTTTTGTTGCATTTTCTCATGCAGTTCTGTCTCCATACTCACGTGTTTATGCATGTGTCTGTGTTATTATATTGCTCCAAAAACAGGTACAGTACTATGTGTTTTGTATTCTGATTTTTTCCTAGGCATAAAGTTAACCTTCTCCCGTATAATTAAGACCAAAAATAAGATTTAATTATTATAGCCTATTCTATCACAGATGTACAATATTTAAGTAATTTGTTCAGAATTTATTAATTTCTCATTTCCACCACTATAAATCATGCCGCACTGAATGTCCTATGAATTTTATGAATTTTTGCATATTTATGAGTTTTTTTTATAACATGTTTTTCTTGTTTGTTTTGTTTGTTTCATTGATGTTGTTTGTTTGCTTTTCTGGGCAATGAATCTAAAACTTGCACACCCTAGGCAAGTGCTCTGCCGCTGTGATATAGCTCTAGGCCTGGCCTGTAGTTTTAAGGCACAATATGTGTCATCATCGATCAGGTCAATGCTCATAGTTATGAGCTCAAAAAAATATGGGCTGCCTAAGGGTTGCTGGACCATTCCCAGAGACATGTATGCACATTTTCCTAAGCTGACTCCTCACTGTGGCCTGGGATGTGGTTCAGTATATTGTGAAATTAAAGGCAAGTAGAATTTCCCAGAGAGGTTTGGGGAGGATCAGAAATTAAATTTTGACCTGGACTACTATGATGGGATTGCTGTTGCCACAGCTACGGACAGAAATAGGGCTGTGTAAACAAGACCATGTACAATGGAAGAGTCAGATCCTTAGCAGCACACACAGCCCTTTTCCATCCATAACTAACGATGCTTTCTCAGCACCCATCATCTATGCAGGTGTCCTCATCCCACATGCAATCATTACCACTCTCTTATCTATGGTGATTTTGCATCACACCCCGTGAAACTCAACTGGAAATGCATTTTTTCCCAAAAGCCTTTCCTGACAATGCCACAAAAGTGTGGTTACCTGTGAAGTGCTACACCACAAAGTTTGTGTTGACAAATCCTTCTTTGCTAGTGTGTCCGAGTTACTCTCAAACTACTCTGAAAAACAGACGAAGTACTCTTCACCTTTGGAGGCCTACAGGTTCTAGAATATCACAGGGACTTAGTGTTCAAAGGTGGCTGGACTGAGATTAAGACCAGGGTATGTGGATCACTCACACCTGCACACCCTGAAAGGCTCCACGGGCGGCTGTGAATTGTGGGAAATAAGGAGCAGAAGCAGCCGTCTCAGTGCCTGGCTCCTTGGTCACAACAGCATCAGCACCCATTGGTGGTTCTGCACACCATCCAGCTCATAAAGTATCTGCTCTGCTCAGTGAGCCCTCGGAGATGGTACCTGTCCCCGAATGACTTATTCCACACAGGAAAGAAAAGAAGAGAAAAGGAAGGCCCGCCTGCCAGTGGACTGTGCATCACCTGCAACCTGTGAGCACATGCAAGCATGCACACACACACGTGCATGCAGATAAGACCCACATCTGCATTCACACACAAACATAGATACACACAGTTCCATGCATCAGCAAAACAGAAATTTTTAAAGGAACACAAAGGGAAAGCAGAAAATATAAATGAGAAGCACGGCGAGAACCTGCGGGTGTCCTGTGTGTGAATGGCAGTTCTCCCCGCTCCCCTGGTGTGTGAGGTATGAGTGTGGTCGAAGAGAGGGCGCCCATGCTAACTGTACACAAAGGCAGCAGGAGTGAGCAGCTCAGCACGTTACTCCTCCCGCTGCCCAAGGGTGCCAGCCTGAGGCAGGAGGCCGGCCGCGTGCACTTCTCAGCACGCACCTCCATGGGATGACTGAGGCATCACCACGTTCATCAGACAGCGACAGAAAGATGTGACTATGGAGCACTGCATCTCAAACATTTGTGCACAGAATTGACGGAGGACCCGGTCTGAAATGCAGAGTCCAACTCTACATATGTGTTGGTTCCGTGCCAAGGAACAGAGGCAGAGGCCAAGGCACTACATCCTGAGCACGCCTCTCAACCTCTCGAGGGTTCTGAGGCAGGGCTGAGGGCCATTCTCAAAGGAAGCAATGAAAAGCAATACAGACACAGGGAAGGGAGATGACAGAGTATACTGGGTTACCTAAAGTTGCCCCAGTGATAAACACTTTGCCGCATCACAATCTTTCGGGTAAATTGCACTGATTTTCTCTTCCTCAGCTAAAATACTGTTGTTAGTATCATTCTATTGGATTGTGGAGACCAGGGAAGAACTTTACAAGACTGTTTATGTTCTCATGTTTGGACGGATTCTAACCAGCCTACAGCATCATCATAGGAAGAAGGACACCTCTGACACACGTTCACACTAGGGGATGCGTGGCTCAGCCATGAAGCGGGCAGAAAATGAAAAGAAAGTGGTTTCTCTCTTCATTTTAAGCACACCTTTGCCAGAGTTTTCTTTGACTCTCAACATGTTCCCCCATGCCCAGTACGCAGAAGTTCTTCTTGGTGACTTCGCCCTTGAACTTAGTCCCTGCCCCTCTCTCTTGCTTGGCACAGGAGAAGCTCCACAGAGTGAGAATCTCACCTGCTTGTTCAGCACCGAGAACCATGCCTGCCATGGCTTAGGTTCTCCAACCTTCTAGCTGGAAAAAAAATGAATAAGCTTTATTTTCAGTGATGCAAATCTACTTCAGGGTAATCGGCCTGAAGGACAAAGAATGAGATAAGAAGCTTAAGACGTTCAGTAGGAAGACAGTGAGCTTTGTCTTGATTGATGCAAGTCTACCACAATGATTTGATTAGAAGAGAAATAATTACATGGTAAGATAACAAAGGCTAGAACGATAAAGTAGACATAGGAATGTTTTCCCAATATGTAACCTCTGTGCCTCATCCCTCCTGGGAAGGCCGCCTCTTTCCTTACTGCCCACCCAGAGTCACCGCAGAGGCAAGCTGTGAGGGTGAGGAGCCCGCCAGGTGAGGGGAGAACGGTAACAGGTGACAGGCGCCGAACAGCAGGGTCAAGGCCTGAGCTGGGGTCTGCCCGGAGGAGGCCACCCTTTGGTCATGCCTGAGGAGAACCAGAGACACTGACAGGCTAAAGCAAAAGCTGCCCTCTGTCCACGGGGTCTCCGGTTTTCTCCCCACTGTTTCTGCTTTAAAATGGACCCTGAATGCCTCCAACCTCCTTCAGGTCACTGATCTGCTCTGAAGACAGCTTTATTCTCTTACTATTCTTATTGCTCAACAGCATAATTAGATCTTCCGGTGAAGAAATCGGGCTTTCCAGGGTCAGGGCCCAGGCTCCAGTGTTTCGGGAAGGGTTTTCCCAAGTCCTGTGATACGCAGTCTTGGTCAAGGCTGAGAATTCAGGCTCATCCAAGAACAGCACACATGTTGTTGCTTGCTACATAGTTGTCTTAAGAAAAAAACAAATCATGCTCCTTGCCAATCTTGGGCCATCTAAGGCATTCAGAATCAAGATTCAAAACTGGGTTTGGTCTTTGTGCCTGAATTAGCAAATTTTCACAGTGTGTTCTGTAGCTTTCCTCAGATCTGCGAGCCAAGCCCTAGAATCTATAGAAAAATACACTTGGTAAGCCAGCACTCTAGCATTCAGTATTGACTGACAACATACCCAGGACAAATACATTCTCCTCCATTTCCTTACATGCAAAGAAGAGGGACATGCTTACAGACACTGTAGGTGAAACACTGAGACCAGTAAGTGAGGGAAGGGTTAAAAGTGTCCTGATCCTGGTGCTCAGGTCTTAGCTTAGCCCTGAGCAACTGAAGGCTGAGGACTTTGCAGCCCTGGTCCCCCATGAAGAAGCACCACTTCCAGCCGTGTGCTTTGTGCAACACCTCACAGCTCCCTCCTCTTTAGTAGGGGAAAGAGCTCGCAGCTAAGGCAGGGATGTTCCTTACTGTCCTCTGTGTACCATCGCGTACCTTCAATTTATACTCTATGCTGCAAGTTGAGGGATAAAACACATTCTTTGAAATGGCATATACATGAGTATAGTGGTAGATTTTTACTCCTATACCTTACAAACTTTAAAATATTGAAAAGGCAAATGTAATTTTACTATAACCTTCAATCCAAACACATACATGCCTACACATAAATAAATGTGACTAATGGAGCAAGGTATCATTCGTTCATAAATGTTGATAAAAAGCTATAAAATAGAGGGCACAGCAGTTAAAGAAATAAGAATACTGTTTATATTATGCTTGCTATGTGCCTGGCACTATAAACAATCAACAGTGGTTTATACATGTTGCCTAAGGAGCGCTGGAAAAAAGGTACTAAGTACCTTATTCACGGTCACCTAGTTAGCAAAAGGGGAGAAGGATGCCGGCCCGGTTCTAGTGGACATGGAGCATGGACACAGAACACCTGTCTTCTTAAAGGCACCACTGGCAGAACTAAGACTGGGTCACCCGAGGGCTCAGTCTCAGCACTCTGGGCCGACTTCTCCTGTCAGCAAATGAATGGGTGTTGAACTCTGGCTGGTGGCAGTTGTCTCGGGAAATAGGAACAGCACTTCTGGATGTTAGGAGCATAGGTCTGGACTGTGGGATACTCACTTAGAATTTTCCAGCAACCTACTCAGTGTAACCGTGAGAAAAATCAGATTGTGTGGCTTTGGTTGAGAGAGCAGGGGAAAATTTATTTCTTTCTGACAGTGACAAATCCCAACTAGTTAAAGGTCATGCACACACACACACACACACACACACACACACACTTCTAAAGAAGACACAGACTTTCCTCCAACAACTGATGCCAAACAACCACTGTGTCACAAACCTGATTGCCGCATCCCGAGCACCTGCATGGCACTTCCAAAATCCTCTGTGAGGTCCATGTTCAAGACTCAGAGGGCAACACTGCTTATACACAGCTCAGCCCTTTCTAAGAAAAATGGAAATGAAAACCAGGCCCCACCCTAAAGGAAGACACTCAGCACATTTTGCGAATGGGGGAGAGGAACAAGTACCTCTCGCTTGACCCGCTTGCAATTCTGATCCTTACACCCAGTGATGCATTAGAAAAGCAACCTTCTGAACACTGAGGCGCACAGCAAATGCTTTTAGTGGGGCAGCCTGGAAGGAATGAAATGATCTCGTTTTCTTTCTCATTGAGAGTAGCACCAGTGTTGTACTGGTTCAAAACTAAGCCATTATTGCCATAAGTAAAATGAAATGACATTTATTATAACATTTCTGGAGCTCCCTTACAATTGCTCTGATTTGAGATTTTAGGCAAGATTGCAAGGAACTTAGCTCCTGTTATTTCGTGCCCAGCAGCAAAGAAATTAGTGAAAACTGCATTAGGGAAGCTTTTCCCGTAAGGATCCTCACGCAGTTCTTCTCCAGCAGGGCGCAGCTCAGGGAGATTTTCATGGGGAAGAGTGGACAGAACTTTAGTTTGGACCCCTAAGGTTCAAAGTAATTTTACAGCAGCCACGTTTCTGGAAAACCTTCTGAATTTCCAACAAATCCAAACCCAATTACCTGTACAGGCTCTAATAACTAGCTACATGAGTATTTTTTCTCTTTTATTTTACTTTCTTCTGGTACCTGGGCAACAGCGTGAGGCCACACATTCCTGTCTCTTATGAGCAATTTTCAGAATTTTATTTTCTGAAGAAGCCCTCGAGAAACAATAACAAATGCAAACAAAATATCAATATGTGAGTCAGTCCTTTCACTAAAGGCTTGGCTAACCCAGGCACAGAGGGGATGCAGGGAAGGAAACCTAATGCAGCGAACAAGGTGCTGAACATGGAGATCCAGCCGCCATGGAAGGAGCAGGGACAATAAGAAATAGATCCTGGCCAGCAGAGCTGCACAAAGGTGATTTAAATGGGAAAGAAGGCCTCAGGTTGCTCTTGCCTTTGGAAACAAGCAAGCTGAGTAGGTAATGCATTTAAAGGGCAGGCATTCTGTCATAGTGTATTAGAATATGTGAAAAGAAATAATCCTGACAGACCCTGCATCTGAAATCCTTTACCCCGCACTCTTCTCCTGCAAGGAGCCTGTAATCCTTCAGGACGATGGATAATTGAGTGTTGCCTACTCTAAATACAAACAGCTGATTAAGTTAAGAGCAAGTCTGTGGAGGTTGAGCTTGTGCTTTATGTTCTGAGTGAGGAAGAACTGGGACAAAGGGCAATTTAAAGAACAAACACTGTAATGCTGTTGATAAGGAGAGCAAAGAAATGCCGGAAAATATAGATAAAGATGGCTGAGATATAAAAAATATTTAAACTACCTAGAAAATAGAGAATAAAAGAATCAGATGCTATTTTTTCCAGCAAGACTAAAAAAAGCAATGGCACCTGGTATTTGGAGGTGCCATTGTGTGCTACTGACAGGACAGTAAACTGCCACCAACTTCCTAGAGTGTGATGCAGAAATCCTTGTGGAAATGGATGGAGTCTCTGACCCAGCAGCTCCACAAAGATCTTCTGTGAAGATCCAGAACCCGCGCAAAGACCCTCTGTGGTAAGAAATGTGAAAGCCAAAACCAAGTGCCAATGGGGCATTTAAATTTAATTAACAAAACTTCCTTACAATGGAATATTACCAAACTTTGAAAGTGGGGTTGAGCTATCTTCACTGACAGAGCAGTATGCCCACACTATCTTTCTTTTTTTTTTTCTTTAATTTTAGAAATAAAAGGAGGAAAATACTAACAGACCGACAACATTTTACAAAATAGCATAGGATCAGTACAGACATTACAGAGTTACAAACAGAGTGGTAGGGAATTAACAATGCTTATTGTATTACATATTGATATCTTCAATGGAGT
>NW_004955409.1:6532200-6537667 GCF_000276665.1 Chinchilla lanigera
AAGGTGGAATCTCAGTGTTGTTTTAATTTGCATTTCTCGAATGACTAATGATGTTGAACATTTTCTCATATATTTATTTGCCAGTTGTATCTCCTTGTCTGAAAAGTGTGTATTCATCTCCACTGCCCATTTTTGGACTGGGCCTTTGAATTTGGAATGAAGAGATTTTTAAAATGATGTATATTAAACTTATTATACCTATATCTAGGTATACTTATATTTACACACATGTATCCTATACTTATGATATATAGACATCTATGCATGTACATTTGCATATCAATAAAGTAGAAGACTGTAGATAGTATATAGTATAGTGTGATTTATATATAGCATAACACAATTTATATGTCTATAAATGAATGTGTATGTGTCATATGCTAACTAGCTATCTTTAGTTCCATAAATCAGTTATTAAATAATATTTTCCTACCCATCATAGAGTTTGCCATTAATATTTTCCATGTGGAGAACAGCTGATGATCAGATTTTGAAATGTACAGCTTTAAAAACCTGATCTTAAAACTTTTCACTTGGTATTTCTGCTTGAAAACAATATGCTTTCCCATCAGGGCTTCTTAATGTATCACTGCCTCAGAATGAGGCAAGCACCACCTAGGCCTCTGCGTGGAGAGAGAAAGGCAAAGCCTCCAAACTGCTTTCATTTCGATAGCCATGTACATTAATATTGATGAGAGAAAATGTTTAGGTAAATATCTGCAGACAGAAATGTCAACATGTTTATCTCTGGATTGTGAAGATTTGTTTGAACTTGTCTTATATATTTATGTATTGACTGTATGTGTTTATTTCAGTGCTTTGATTTCTCTTGCTTTTCTAGTACTGCACTTTAACAAAAGAAAAGAAAACCCCAATAAGCCAAGCAAAAAACCTATAACATGACATACGTGCTTTCTCCTCAGCCAGGGTACCAAGGACACCCAGAGGACTCCTGTCACCTGTTCTTCCACCAGGAATCTTCTTGGTCGGGGGCTTGTTTACATCATCTGTGCCCCAACTAAGTCCCCTGAGGTTTACCATCTCCCTTCCTTTCTTTCTTCCTGGTCGTTTCTCTCATCAGTAACATTTGTGACCTCAGAGAGATGTCTGGCTTGAAAATGGAGTGACAATTTTAAGGGAAAGAAAAAGGCATAAATTCCTTTCATTCCTTTCTTTTTGTATTGATTTTCAAGATCCCAATTGTACTTCATCATTACTGGATGTAATGATGCATCCAGTCCATACAGAAAGAAGAGGAATATGCCTAGCTATTGTATTCAATCTCATTGAGTAATTTGATATTTTGTCATTATGATTTTATGACTATGAATCAGTAAATAAAAATACAAAGCGTACAACAGATTAATATAAGGAGGTTTTAAAAATTCAGAGTACTAAGGAATTGTACAAATACATCAGTGTTTTGGTTACTTTTTTCTCACTGCTGGGACAAAATACCTGACGCCCAAAATTAAGGAAGGAAAGGTTTATTTCGCTTACAGTTCGTGGAAGTTTTAATCCGTACTTGGCAGATTATAAGGCAGAGTGGTACACTGCAGAGAGCTGCATCTCAGGGCGGCAGCACAGAAAAGCCGCAAGCACCCACCAGGGCGGAATGGGGGAGGAATGCCCTCAAGCAGCTTCTTCCTCTCCCTTACATATGCAAACTATCCACCCCAGGGTGGGTGTAGCTCTCACACCCACAATCATTCAACTCTAATAGCCTGCCCCATGTCCGCCTGAGGCACTGGGGGGACACACAGACATAAACCATAACAATCAGCTTTGAATTAGTCTCCCCTTGGAGTGTAGGTATATGTGGGACACGTGTTCTTAGGGGAGGAAGACAGGAAACTCATTTCCCTCTGAAGGAATACAAAGTCACCATCAGTAAACACCACAGCCACAGGCCACAGCCCTGCTGGAGTCTAAAATCAATGTGCCAGTGTCTGAGAAGTAGGCTAGTACCCTAACTCAACATGTCTCCTCCAAGATCTATTGATTAAGAAGAAAAATAGAGGACCTCGGGAGTAGAGAAACTTAGCTAACATGATCTACACCAGGGGATCCAGTTAGTACCCCAGGTGATAACACCTACAGACCTCCTGTGCCCTAGCAGATGCAGACAAAGGTCAGCCGTCTTCTGGGGTGCTCTTCCCCAAAACAAATAGCCTCAATCTAAGCTCAAGTGAATGTCTGAAAAGCTGAAATGGAACATTAGTTTACAAAATAACAGCCAGACCTCATTAGAAGTTTTTAAGATTGTAAGAGTGAGGAACTACCACAAATTGGAACAGAGTGTGGGGAACACAAACATTAAATGCAATACGAGATTTTGGATTGGGTCCTTGGATTGGGTCGAATAATGTTAGTAGAAGGAAAAAAACCCCAGTAGATACTAACAAGATGTGACATTTACTCAATTGTATTTTACCAATGCTAATTTCCTTGTATTAGGGGAAGATGAGTGAAGGATGTAATAGATAAATCTCTGCACTACTTAAATAATTTTTTTTTAAAATGGGAGAGAATCGGCACCTGTCTGCTTTCTGGGTTTGACTGTTTTTGCACAGATGTCAAAGGACTTTGAAGTCTTCAGGTACAATTTTCTATTTCTGTAGGCATGAGGTTTCCTGAGTCTTAATAACATGGCTGCAAAAGATTCTTCACAATCAATAGAGTTACATTGATAAATTGATAGTGTTTTCCACACTTCTAACAATGTCTTCCAATCAGGAAGGGGTGTTTTTGCTCTTCTGGGAGCAGCAGAGTGGGGGGAGTAGCAGAGTGGGAGATTATTTCATTAAGTATTGAAGAAATACTTGTATAGAATAAGACTGAAAAGGTTCATCTCCTCATCCTCTATGACTAACAACCACCACTACATAATCACCAGTACCTAACGAAGTTTTACATGCAAAAGTATGTGATTAATGAACAGGAAACTTGAAAAACTAGAAGCTCCTTTCTCTTTACACTGAAAGGCAAAAGTGACTCTTCCTCATGAAGAACTAACACTGTGAAATCATTGCCTAGGGGGAATACACATATTCTGATCAAAATGATCGTGAGAACGTATGAGTTACATAAGTTCCTTCACGAAGGGTGAAAAGACTGTGCCAGACACAGACTCCTTATTTTTGGCTCCAAGACTGTGATAAATGACCACATTTTTCAGCCAGTAGGTGCTCAGTAAACATTGTTAAATGATGGATGAGATGAATGTATTCCATTACCCAACTCTAGTCTCTGGTATCAGCCTCTGCATTCCCTTTGGGGCCAGGTCCAAGTCTGCAATTTGCATCACAGTCAGTTCTAGCTCCCTAGATTTAGCAAGAAGCAAAGCCCACATAGACGGGAACCTCTCAGTTGAGCATAAGAGATACACATGTATCTTTCAAATGACTGTGTGAACTGTAAGGGATCCTGTTGTCAAGAACCTCATAATGCAGCACACAGAGCAAAAATAATATTTCTGCAGCCATGAGTGTGTGTACACACATAGCAAGCCACACGCTGGGGTCCAGATGCCTTCCAGCTGCACAGGGAACTGCGGGGCATGGAGCCACTGCTGTCCACACTGCAGGTAGTTCCGGATGCTAGGTAGACACATTCTCTTCACCCGAAGAAAGTGACAAGTCTAAAAGGGAAAGTTAGGCAAGAAAAGAAAGTAATGAAGGTAGTGAAGTGTGATAACAAAAGCAGAGGCATTTGAATGCTTCCTATGTGGAAGAGGGGAGAGTGGAGAGGAGAGAGGGCTGGCGCTGAGAAGTAGCAGATGAAGGGAAACGTTTCAGGAGAGAACAGAGCTGTGTGAAAGGGCACCGGAGACAGGAACAGCAGGCGTTAAGTTAGGAGATCATGAAAGCGGTGAGGTGTGAGGAGTTGTTCAACGTGTGGGTAACGCACTATCCAGAGCGAGAGAGAAGAGGGAAAGTCGCAGAGATCTAGGGCAAGAGGACCTTTGCAACACATCGGGGAACTCGGGCTTTACAAGGTTTTGAAGAATCATCATCTATGAAGTGAAATTAGCTGGCGTAATTTTTATTGCAACAAACATGTCTCTTTCTTTGCTCTCCAGTCAGCTGGAGCATTCCCTGTGAACAAGGGCAATACCCAATTCCAGCTATACCGGCCATCCTCTCTTACCTTAGGGGTGAGACAAAAGCCTGAAAACACATGTGAGGTTCACAGTCCACAGACCCGTGCTCAGTAAGACTGAGACAACCATGCCCTGAGCCTCTCTTGCCCATATCTCACCAGCACATTAATCAAGGCTCATGTACACAGTTCCATGTATCCAGTACAAATGCTCAACTACCACACTGTGAAGATACACAGCAAGTGACACAGTCAGATAGAGCAAGGACATCGGGATTTAATATGATTAGCACGGTAAGAGCTCCAGTCAGAGGTACATAGTATGCAACAACATATGGGGAATGTAGGCAAAGAAATAAAAAATCCTAAAAACCAAGAAGAAATGCCTTTCATGAAGGAATAAAAGAGCTAGGAGTTTGAAGAAAGAGGCAGAGACACATCAGATTGCACAAAGTGCAATTTATTGACTTGCAGACAAAAGCATGCTTTCAGCAACAGCAAGATACATGGACTTCTGTACCCCAATATGTGAGAGACAGGTTATACGCTAAGCCAGGAAAGGTGGAATTTCTCCAACCAGAGTGTGTCTGGCTTACCTTAAAAACTATTAATGGTTCCAATGTCGGTTAAGAGCTGTCAACAGCTGGTGCAGTGGGCTTGTCCCATAGGGCTTGGGATGTACGGCAAGGTCACCTGGCAGGCAATATGGCAGTCATAACCAAGATGGCAGCAGTCATATCAAGTTGGATCCCAACAGATGGGTTTACCACTAGACGTGACGGTGGCAAATAGAATAATAGGAGCAAGACAAACAGGAGGAGGATATTGCAATAGGAACCTCAAAAAAAAAAAAAAAACTGTAAAAAGGAAAAGAACAAAAAATCAGATGAGAAAACAGGATACTCGAGATCTATGGGACACTGTAAAAGGTGTAAGAATAAAATGGAAATATCAGAATGAGAAGAAATAACAAAAGAAACAGAAGAAATGTTTGAAAAAATAATGACAGTTTCCTCAAATTAATGACAAACACCTACCCTCAAATCCCAGACTATCAGAGAATTCCATGAGCGATAAATGGCAAAAATTACACCAACATGTATCAATTTCAAAGTACAGAAAGTGAAATATTAAAAAGAAGACTGAATGAAACAAAAGGGAATAAAACACACAACCTAAAGCACAAAGATAAGATTGGTATTTGACTTGTTCTTACAAACTGTGCAACCAAGAAGACAATAAAGTATAGTATTTAAAGTATTGAGAAAAAAGCCCTACCAACTGGGAATTTTGCACCTGGAAAAATTATTTTTCAAAAGTAAAAGATAAAATAAAACTTTCCCAGACAAACAGAAATGGAATTTGT
>NW_004955409.1:6537902-6570929 GCF_000276665.1 Chinchilla lanigera
AAAAAAAAAAAAAAAAAAAGACAAGATAATATAACAGGTCACATTTCCTCACATTAGGAAAATATCAAGAAACAATACACAAAGGTGGAATAGAAACTTTTATTCTTCTTATTTTTAATTGCTCCAATAGAAAAAGAATATAAACATAGGCTCATTTTTTAAAAGGTCAATAAATATGATAAGCTTCTGGTGAGCTAAATTATGAAAAACAGAGAGAGGATATAAATGCGAATTTAAAACATGAAACAAGGAACATCACTAAAGATTCCATAGACATTAAAAGTATAAAAAAGGGATATTATGAACTACTTTATATTCACAAATTTGACAACAGAAATCAAATGGATCAGTTACTTGAAAGATAAAATTTACCAAAACCTTCTTAAGAAGCAACAGACAATCTAAACAGACCTGTATATATTTTAAAAAATGCATCAACAAATTATAGCCTTTCAAAACAAAAAACCACCAGATTAGATGAGTATACTGATAAATCATAGCAGTTATCTGAGGAAGAAATTGTGTCATTATTTCTTTCAGAAGATAAAGCGTAGAGGATACATCCTAACACATTATGAAGCTAGCACAAATGCAAAAATCCTCATCAAAATATTAGCAAATGAAATCCAAAGTTATAAAAAAAGAAATATACACCACAACCAAGTGTGATATATCTTAAGTATGCAAGGCTGATAAATGTTTGAAAACCTATCAATATAATTCACATACCACATATTTACTAGTAAAGTAAATCACACGACCATGTCCATAGATGCAAAAGGTAAATCAGACAAAAATCCAACACCCATTCATGTTAAAAATTTTCATTAACCTAATAATAGAGAGGAACTTCCTCAACTTAATAAAGAATATCCACAAAAACCCTACAGTAACCATCATACTTTATGGGAGAAACATGAGCACCAAGGCTATTTCTATTACTACAGCTTTAAAGGCTGTACCACATGGAATGAGACGGGATTGGTATGGAGAAACTCAAATTACTGCTTACAGGACACAGGACTGTCAGTATGAAATATCTGAAAAAATCAACAATAAAAATCCTTCTGAAATTAATAAGCAATGATATTTAGGTTGCAAGATACAAGGTTAACACATAAATCAGTCAGTTTCCTATGTATCACAATGAGTAAATGGAATTTGAAATGAAAAAATCCAAACCATTTGCATTAACACTCTTTTCAGTAAAAGACTTAGGTAAAAATCTAAAAACTTCTTGTACTTACAAGACCTAGATGAGGAAAACCAAACTAAAGCTAAACTAAACTAAAACTCTGATGAAGAAAATCGAAGAACTAAATAAAAAGAGTGATATTCCACTTTCAAGGGTAAGAAGACGTGCTATTACCAGGGCATCATTTCCTATTGATTGGATCTGCAGATTTAACAAAATATTTCTCAAGATCCCAGTAAGTTATTTTATGGATATGGACAGACTTACAAAGTTTACATGGATATGAGAAAGACCCACGATAAACCACACAGAACTGAAAGAACAAAACTGGGAAATTTACTCTACCTGACTTCAATATTTACCATCAGGCTTCAGTAATCAAGACAGTGTAACAGTGGTGAGAAAAGCAGACAAACAGATCCGTGGAACACGATAGAGTGCCCAGAAAGAGACCCACATATCCCTAGTCAGCAGACCTTTGGGGAAGGAGCACAGGCAAGGGGGAGACAACTGCTTTTTCCTTTTTCAAGATTGCTTTTACAGCAAATGGCGCTGGATCAACTGGACGTCCACATGTAATGTCAGTGAATCCATCGGTAGCAAAGACGAACTCAGATTGAATCATAGAAGTAAACCTGAAATACGAGACTATGAAACTCATAGAGGTAACATTACAAAAATCTTAAGATGAACTTTAATATGGCAATGGTTTTATAATTATGACATCAAGGGCACAATCCACACAAGAAATAATAATTTGGTCATGGCTCAAATGACAAACTTCTGCTCTGCAAAAGACAATGTGAACAAACTGAGAAGTCAAGCCACAGGCTGGAAGGAAATATTTCTGGTAAGTGTCCGATAAAAGACTAAGGTCCTTAATATACAAAGAACTCCTAAAACTCAGTAACAAAAAACTCAACTTAAAAATGACCCAGGGATCTTAACAGATACTTCATCAAAGAAGGTACACAGATGCAAAGAAATGTATGGAAACTCCACATCATGTGTCACTGAAATAAAGGAAATCTAAATAATAAAACAGCAGCTCTCAACTACATGAGAGACTGAAAGCTGGAATGCTGACGAATTCTGGAAGAATACAGAGCAATGGGAACTCTCATTTGTTGCTGATGGGAACACAAAATAGTGTAGCAACTTTGAAAGACATTTTGACAGTCTCTTACCAAAATGAAGCACACCCTTACCATATGATCCATAAATTACATGCTTGTTGATTATCCAAAGGCATTGAAACTTCTGATCACATCAAAACTTATACATGGATGTTAAGAGCAACTTTATTCAAAAGTACAAAAACTTGAAAGTAATCAAGATGCCCTTCAGTAAATAAATAGGTAAACTGTAGTATATTTAGAAAATGAAATATTGTTCAGTATTAAAAAGAGATGACCTATCAAGCTATGAAAAGATGCACAGGAAACTTAAATGCTATTACTAAGTGAAAGTGGACAATCTGAAAGGCTATGCATTGTACAACTCCAACTGTATGACACTCTGGAAAAGGCACAGGTATGGGCATAGTGGTTGCCAAGTGTTGGGGATGAATGGGTCGAGCACAGAGAATATTTAGGGTGGTGAACATAGGCTGTGTGACACCGTAATGATGGACACGTCATTATCTGTCCTTTCTAACCCATGGAAATACAACACCATTAATGAACCCTACTGGAAACTTCAGATTTCAGATGATGTAACCCTGCAGAGTCATCAATGATGATAAATGCACCATTCCCATGGGAACGGTGACAAAGGGGGTGACCATGCATATGTGGGGGGCAGGAAGATACAGGAAATCACTGTACCTTCCTTGGAATTTTGTTTGAACCTAAAAATTCTCTAAAAAATAAATTACTTTTAAAAAGACCATAAACAGTATGGTTTTAAAGAGATCGAAGGCTACACTTCCCAGTACTGTGCTGGAATTCACTGAACACTTGAAGTGTGTGTAGTCTGAATCAAGGCAGGGTGCAAGTATAAAAACACACCTGACTCCACAGACTCCATTAGAAACAAAGAAAAACATGTCATTAATAGCTGCTATGTTAACTGTATCATGAAAAATGTTTCAATAGATGGGGCTTGATAAAATATTATTAGTTATTTTCTCCTATTTATATTTAGCCCTTAACATAGTCATTAGAGACATTAAAATCACCTAGGAAGTTAATTACACATGCAGCTTGTATTGTATTTCTGTTGAGCTCTCCTGCTGCCTCTTACCAGCGTGGTAGGGCTTAAGGGTATATACAAGGACAGCAAGGGCAATCCAGGCACCTGTGTGGAGGTAGAGTCTTCTGAGTTTGAGACAGAATAGAGAAAGCAGAAGCCCCAAGAACATGACCAGCCATCATTCTGATAGGTCTTGGTGAAGAAAGAAGCCTAAACAGAGCAGATATGTGCAAACATACACATGCAAAAAAAGAGCATTTGGCTATGGAGAATAATGACCGATCATGTGCAGTCACAGAGGCAGTGGTAAATACAGACCAAGTAGAAAGAGTACTGGTCCATGAGGACATCTTTTCAGGAAGAACCATAACTCGCTATTTCACCTAAAGAAGTAGAGACAGGGAAAAATTTGAGAGAAGAAGGCACAGAAAGCTCAGGCTGATATCCACTTGTCAAATGGTGTGTTACAAGCTGAGAGTGACAGTATTGGGAAGAGGGCAAAGAAAACCTAAGGAAGAGGCCTGCACCAAAGTGAGTACTGTCAATCACAATTGCAATTTAAACCTCAGCACACGATTGGGATGGTCAGGCTCACATCATATTCAGAGCTGGGGCATCAGGGCAGCTATACTTTATCTACTGTGTTAGCAAACATGAGTGAGGTGCTCTCTTGGATAAAAACTGCTTAAGATGGCAAGCCAGAGGTCTTCTCACAGAGCTTCAGGAAATGGAAAGGTCATTGAAGATAGATCCGTAATTAAGACCCTCTGCCAGGAACTGTCTCCTATGGCTTCTTGCTGCTATAGACATTCAGTTTGCCTCAACGTAGACTTATGATAAAATGCACCAAAAGAAGTTTCCCACGGGCAAGGAAGAAATGTGCACAGCCTAAGGTATTTCTTGACGTTTTTTGTTAACTACTGTGTGAAAGAAAAGGCTATATATAGATTTTTTATTCCAGTTTCTGTAAGTTTTAATGAGACTTAAAGTCAAAGTAAAGGGACTCAAATTTTCAAATCCTAAACGTAACTTTAAATTTGTAAAAGAAATGGAAATACATGTTTTACTTCAGGGTGAATATTATTGTGCTGATCTACAAAATGACCTGATTCTGGAATCAAATACATCAAAATGTATGCAAAAAAAATCCACCCAATTCCATCCTGCAAGATTTTCACTCAGTGTCTTCCCCTGACCCACTCTTGGTTCCGTAGTAGATTATACTCAAGAGGCAAGAGCTGAAAATACTTGATGCATAAGGGTATTAAAATGACTGCCTCATCCCTGAGATAGTAAATACGTTAGTAACTTCAGCCGGTTCCTTACAAAGAGGACTGCCAGCTCTTGTAAGGCTGTCAGACTGACAGCACGGGCAACCAGAGCCTATGTTCCCTGTACAAAGTCTTGGAGTGGAAGAGGGCACTTTGTGTGCCCTTCCAACTGTCCAAATCAGCAAATCAGCTCACTGTATGACAGGAGGAGCCTTGTGACGATGCAGCAAAAGTTAAGCTCTTTGGGTCAGTTTTTCCTGTGTTCTGCTTAAACAGACTCACAGGATGATGGGGTCTGTATGGGTTGGGAATTGGCTGACATTACAAGTCAGCGCACTATTGCGCATTGGGATTTTGTATCCCTGGCTCGGTTACTTTTCTCTCATTGCTGAGACAAACTACCTGACGCCAAAAATTAAAGAAAGAAAAGTTTAGTAGCTCACAGTTTGTGGAGATTCAGATCATACTCCGCTGGCTCCAAGGCAGGATGGCACACGGCAGAGGGCAACAGTTCATTGCAATGGAAGACAGCAAAAACAGCAAGAGCAAAAGGGACAGAGATCAGCAAGCAGCCTCCCTCCCTCCCTCACATTATATGCAAACTACCTGCACTAGGGTGGGTGTAGCATTCACACGCATCAAGCCAAACATTGGACCATGAGTCAATCATAAACTGTAGAAGGCCCCTGAGTGCATGAGGCTTTGGGGGACATCTAGACACAAACCATAACACTCCCTACAATGCATTGCATGTAACTTTACTCAGAGGAGTAGTCAAGAAATAAAGTAGGATATGATTTAATTAATACCAGTCAAGCAGGAAAACCTATGTTCAATTACGGGTGCAAACCCATGAGAAGGGCACTTCTATGACTCTTTTTATCAGAGACGATGGAGGAATTAGAAGCTGTATATCTCTTTTCAGTGTATGCAAATTATCCCCAGATACATCACTCCCATTTCCCCTTGAGTCCTTCTACAGACTCTCAAGTTTGGAAAGAGCTGTGTGTATGACTCAGTTTCCCCATAGTCAACACTGGGAAAATACCACTCCCCAAAAGATTACCTTGGGAACAAATGAGAGGAAAGTTTCAAGCCTATAGTATATTTCTATGACAATTACTACCAATATTTAAAGAGCAGACCTGTCTAGATTTAAAAATATCATGAACTATAGCTGTATGTATTCAGATTACTATTTTTCCCCCAGTTAATCCCTACAAACTCCTTCAAAGTAACCTACAAATTGGATCAATCATGAGAAAAAAAAAAGTGTAAAAAGAGGAGCTAGCCTATTTCAAATAAGTAATGACTGTACTGAAGTAAGTTATGTGTACTCCCCAAGTACGGGCAGTGACTTAGTAACAACCTAGAGCAGAGATTAACATCCTCTCCATTATCAGTCCATCTCCTTTGCCCCACCCACACCCCACTGTAGCTGGCCACATCTCTCTCTCCTACACAGTTCCTAACTGTGATGGAGTGTATGGTCTCCAAACAGAAGCTGAGCTGGCAATCCTTCCATCACTAAATCAGTATTGACCACATGGTTTTATTCAGACTGAGTAAATAACTGTCCCAGGAAAATGGTATACTTCATCTATCTTTTCACTTGCCCCTGAGCTGAACAGATGTTTTCATAAGGATGTCTCTCAAACTACACACACACTAGAAATTCAAACTTTGTTGTGAAGTAGTTAAAATGTGAAGAGAAAGATAGCTCTGTCTTCCCCTTTCTTCTACAACCAGACAAGGGTACATTTGAGAAGCGTGATCCCATCCTCCTTCAGGAATGATGTACTTTCTAATTTTATATGTGCAGCTCTGAAAGCAAATGTCAATCACGCAGGAATTCTGGAGGGACAACTCGAGTGTGGTGCTGAAAGATGTGGGGGGACTTGAGCTGTGTGTTCTAATCTTTGGCCTCTCCATACCATAATAAACCAAAAAACAACAGAAAAGGGAAAAATGTTCAAATGTGTTATCTGTAAGACTTTGTAGTAATTAGAGTAAACTCAGTTGTTCGCTTTCACTCATGATTTCCCCCATGAAAGGGAAAAAGATTGACTCCAACTTTCGGCCAATAAGCATTGCCATTTCTGCAGAGATTCGTTAAGAGCCCAAACCAGTACTTCCTCGTCGTTGCCTTGGATAAGAGCCCTGAGCCACTGAGAGGTGATCATGGCACAGTGCTACCAGCGCCTTTGGACTTTTGTGTATCGGGACTGATTCTGAAGATTTCAAGAGGAATTTCTCATTTTATTTAAGAATGTGATCTTGTTCCAAGCCTCATTTATTTTAGAGATTCTAGCAAAGGGTAACAACTCAAGACTCAACAGATGAGGAAAGGTAATGTCTTAATTTTTATTATCTGTTGTGTACCAGAAATTATGCCAGATGTACGAAACATTATTCTCATTTAACCTTGAGATAGCACATTCTCATCTGACTCATAAAGAAGCTGAGGCCAGGAAAGCATGGTAATTTATCCACTGGCATACAATAGCCATATGGCAGAGCTGGGATTTGAACAGAAGACCTTTCATCCACGCAGAAAATGTACATCTGGGAGCTCTGCAGTACTTAAGTATTGGAAGACAGTTCTTCCAGTTTCTTATCTTTTCACAAATACTGTATTTCATGGAGTGTATTCCCCTAGTGTCAGGTGGTTTACCTCTCAATTATCTTTTTTACAAAAACAGCCAGATCTTATTCTAATACACTTTTGAAGCAACACACACGCAAAAACTCATTAGAAGGTTTCGCCTCCTCATATGTTTCCTGATTAAATTAGTGAACAAAATATGCTTCCATCAGACGAGAATGTCATTAAGGACAGACATCTTTTATGTAATTCTTGTGAGTTAATCCTGGAGAAGCTGGTTTTAAATGGTGAAGCGTAATTACCACAACGGCTATTTTGTGAGTAACCATCAGTCATTGTGTTTTCCTTGGAAGAAAATGAAAAAGAATCTTGGAGATATGGGGATGATTTCAACATAAATCAAAATTAATGGTGCTTCTGATTTCTCACTGTTGGCCCTTCACCCGACTCCAGCTCATGTGAAACAGCTGGCCTTGAATGGACACTCTGCTCACAGTGACCGTCACCAAATTTCACATTTTTCTTTAGACCAAACTTGTCCAGGAAAGTCCAGGAGGAAACTTTTGAGCCCATCACTACCTGTACCTCAAGTGTACCTCCACCCACTCTGATTTTTTTCAAGATCCCTGACACTGAATGATCTTTTACTTCAAAGAACAAATAAATAGACTAATTTTAAGAGGTCTGGTTCCCCCAAATGACATCACATGGTTGCATTTCCTAAGTTCCATTAATCTTAATAGTATCTGATAACATTTATTGATTGCTTTCTATGAGCAGGGCATTATTTTAAGTGCTTAACATGTAATTAATCATCTCATTAATCCTTGCAACAGCCCATAAGGTAAATGCTGTGCTTGTCCCTACTATACAGATGAGCAAGTGAAAACACAGAGAATTTATGTTCATATTCTGGGTGAGACCATGGTTCAAGCACAAGCCAATTGTTGCATGTGCTCATGTTCTTAGAGATGAAAGTATACTGCCACTGAGGAAGTAGAATATTGTTGGATAGATTTGGTCAAAACTATACAGCTATTGGTGGAATTTAAGATAAACCTGCTTATGTTTAGTTGAAGAATTACATATCTTCCATAAATTATAGTAGAGAAAGTTATGCGTGTGATTCATATGGAAAACATTAGTGATTGCCTTTAAACAATGGAATCATAATTAAACTGATTTTATTATTTTAAACTATATTTTCTACTTATTTTCAAAATGAATATATGCTGAGGAGGACAGAAATGGAAAGGATATCAAAAAGATCGAGATGTGATATATTAATTTTCCAAAATAAATATAATTATTGTGTATCACAAACATATACTGATAATATAAAACCTTAATATGTGCCACTCTTGAATTTAAAACAAAGACAGAAAGAAAAGAACAGAAAAAAATTCTTTGCAGAATACTGTAACAGCAGAGCCATCTAGAAGAAGAGTTACCACTAAACCTCAACTCCTTTGCAATTGGAAATCCCACCTATTTTATTTGCATAACATGTCAGAGTTTCCAGAAAGTTTGCAAATGCTTTCTAAGTATTTATCTATCAAAACTCACAGTTCAATTAATGAGTCATTGTAACACAGAGAAGAGAGGGACAAGAAGAAGCCAAGAGAAGGTCCCAGGACAGAGGATGCTGAAAATGTACAGAATGGGCTGGGAGGAAGCAGGCTGTGGTCTGTGCATGAAGACCCCTCCTGGCTGGGGACTCATCTTGGCTGCCTTGGTGACAAATGAACTAATTTAGAGGTGTCCTTCCCCTCTGGTCCAAACTTTGGAGCTGCCATGTGGTTGATGATCATCAGAGGATGAGTGCTTCTTCAAAGTGGAATTCACATAGTGATCAAAAGACAATTGCAGAGAGGCATATTCTTCACTAACATGTTCTTTATGAGGAAAAAGATACTACCTTAGGCTAATTCTACTTAACTGTTATAGTTTAAAGTATGGAAACTCAGATGGGACAAAACAAGCAGCCGTGACTTAAACATTCCAAAATATAAAACAGCTTTGCTCTTATTTAATCAAGGAAGGGAATGTCTCTTCTTTCTCAGTTTTATTGATTGATACTTGTCTTAGTTACTTTCTCATTGCTGAGACACAACCTGACCCTGAAAGCTTAAAGGAGAAAAGGTTTATTTTGGCTTGCAGTTTGCAGAGGTCTCAGTTTGCAGCTCTGTGGGTCCAAGGCAGGGTGGCAGAACAGAGGAGAAGCCATCCATGGCAAGTCAGGTAGGAAGCAGAGCGGGATCAAGAAAGCAGGAAGGGTAAATACTTCCCAGCTTCACCCTCAGTGACTCACCCCTTTCCAAAAGGCTTCCGCTTCCAACACAGCACCAGATATAAACCCACCAATGGACTAATCCAGTGTCACACACCCACGATCCAGTCACCTCCCAAGAGCCCCGCTTGTGAGGCTTTCAGGGGACATCTAGAGATGAACTATAACAATGCTACTTGTGGGCAACCACCAGAGGAACAGCAAGATGGCTTCATTCACTAGGTACCACTGGAAAAAACCACTGGAAGTACAACTACACAGTCAATGCCACATTGTTGCACAAATATTTCTATTGGATTTTCCAACTTTGGATCATCCCATCCCATATCCATGGCAAATCCCCAGCAATCCCATTTGGATCCGCATATTTACTGTTTGCCAATGCACTGAGAATGGTTACAGTGGAAAGGTCACATCACCTTCTAAGTCAACTGGTCAAGTTTTAAAAGGCATAGCAATAGCCTAGATTTGTTTAAAAATGTAGTTTCTGCTGGCCCTACTTTTATAGAATGTGATTCAGTTGGTGTGGGGCAGGTCCATGAATTTACAATTGTAATAAGCAACCTAGGTCATTCTTTCTGGTCTTTATGGTAGACATAAATGAAAAACAGGTGGTACTGTAACAACACTCAGCATATATTTTTGTTTGCCTAATAAATTCTCATCTAAGTATGAATAGAAACAGGCAGGGTGAGTCGTTCGGCTTCGCTTCATTAATAATTCAGCAGGACTGAATATTGTTGAATATATCTGGTTGACTGCAAACTTGGCAGGTCTCATAGGCAAATTTCCTCCCATATTTTATATCATCAGGCCAACCTTAGTCACTGACACTACAGCAGCTTGTGCATTTATTCAGGAGAGATCAGTGTGAGGCAATCATTCTGATAAGGGTCCTGTCCACACTTCCAAGTCGAATGCAACTGAAGAAAGAAAATATACACCCATCTTCAGAACAAGAGAATATCTAGTGATTTGAGGTCTGCAAACGATGGGAAAATAAAATATTAAATTATGTAGCAATGGTTGAAAATGAAATTTAGAGTATTTTGCATCAGGTTGAGAAAAAGCAATATGGGAAAGATCTGGAATACTTCTGCCAAAAAGAATGGGTTAGTGACCTTTGTTTCTCTGCCTCTAATCTTTTGGTCCCTTTACACAGACAAATTTATGCCTTTATACTGAGAGGAATAGATCGGAGACACCAAACTCCACCTGAGTCAAAATGAGAATAAATACAAATACACAACATAGACTCCAACAGAAACTTTTATACAAAACATTACCAAGGGTACAACTTAAGCCATTGAGGTAACATGACAGCCTCTTTGTGGAGAAAGAATGTGATTTACACAAAATGGCATAAAACCCCTGTGCTAAAGCACTGCACCTACTCTGAATCCCTCGGGCAGTATGTTTAAGCATAACAGACTCCAGACTCAATCGACCTTGTCTCCTAGGTAGCTCTTCATGTGTTTTAACCTAGCCAAGACAGATGTGGAGGTGGAGGGAGGTGGACAGGAAGTTATTTTGACATCAAGTGGTAAAAACTACAGTGAACTCTCAGCCACGAGCAGTTCAGGCCATCACTGTTTGAAGGATCTTCCCCGGAACTGAGGAAGCAATACCAGTGTGAGTACTGGGTCTGAACTTCCTCAGTGAATGACGTCACTGAGCAGCGAAGGTCACCACCACCAACAGTTCTTATTCACTCAGTAAGTATTCAGTGACTACCCACTGGGTACAGAACAAATCAGGAAACATGTAATGAACAAAGGAGCTGAAAATCCTGCTCTTATGAGTGTATATTTAGTGGAGGAGAGGAAAAGTCGAGTGTGTCAGATATGTAATACACTCAGCGACATGAGGGCCATAGAAAACAAGCAAAACAAGGAGGAAATGAAGAATCCAACGGTGGGAGAAGGTAACTTGAGATAGACTGGTCAGGAAGGACCTCTTCAACAGTGTGACATTTAGGCAAAATCTTGGAAGAGTGTGGAAGTAAAGCATGTGCAATGTTTACAGAAAGAGTATTCCAGAAATGGTCAGCAAGGACAAAGGGACACAGAGATCATGACAGAATCAGAGCATCGCAGCAACCAGATCAGAGCCACCAGGCAGTGTTATCTCTCCTGGAAACCTGAATCCACATGTCAGGTCCAATGGGACTGCTGAAAAATGTGCTTGCTGATTCCACGGGTTTCTTGGGTTGCCTTATGCTCCCAGAGAGCAAGCCGGTGGTCAGGTTTGCTTTGTGTGTATCTTTGGGCACATGTCAGGCCTCCCTTGCTCCTGACCTTCCTTTATCTCAAAGGAAAGGCAATTTTTCCTATGGATCTGAAGAAATAGGGAGAATGAAACCAGAAGGGTTCATCTGCCCCGAAGAATCTGGCACAAACACAAGGCTAGCTCAGTTTCCTTGTGTCCTTGCCATGGATACTTCTGGGAAGTTTGCAGTGTTTACTCTTAGTACAGTGGCTTTGCTGGCTGCTGAGACACAAGACCTTGTAATAAGTAACTGAAACAGCCAAGATACATCGTGCAGTTTTGGAGGCTGAATTCCAACCTGGGTCTCTCAAGGATAAAGTCAAGCTCTATCTGCCAGGCTGCATTCCTCTCTCTGGGTTCGGGCAGGATTCACTTCTTTGTGTTGTTCCGGCGTCTTGAGGCCAGCCAACATGCCTTGGCTCGTGGCTTTCATCCTCCCTCTTCAGAGCTAACAAAGACAAGATGGGTCCTTCTCATCTCTACCACCCCTGCCTTGCTTTTACAGTCACATTTCTGTCTCTCTTTTCCACTTTTAAAAGATTTCCTGAGTACACAATGGATCCAACCAACAATCCTGGATATCTGCAAAGTCCCAATGTTATCATGTCCCCTTTGCCTTTGAAAACAACATAAACATTTAAAGGTTCTGAGAATTAAGATGTAAGCCTACTTGGGGGCTATTATTCTGCCCACTGTGGTTAGAGAGATTCTGCCCAATCTCTCTCTCCCTCTCTTTCAGGATTCCACCAACATTTTGTAAGAAAAGTTTGCACCGGTCACTGCAAAACTGGCAAGGTACAGAAAAAGTATCTTACATGTGGGCAATACTGGAACAAGAACTACTTTCTGGGACATCACAATAGTAGTGCAATATACAACTACAGAATCATAAAAAAAAAACCTAAAAGAATAAAGAAGCTGAGCCAATCGCAGCCCCCTTGGCTCAGATGAATAATGTGTAAATTAGAGCAAATTCAACATCTACTCCAAGCCCCAGTGTTTTAAAACAAACTTTCCAGGATGTTGTGGGATTAAAGAGGACAAACTGTGCCATGCGAACTCACCGGGCACTTATTTTGTCTTTGCTGTTATTTTTGTTCTTATGACATCATCAACAGTTTTTTCCATTGCTTCTTACTTCTCATCTTGTCTCTGATAAATACCTAGATTTTAAAACAGTTTCTGAATGAGATCATCTTTAATATTGCTGCCTTTCTCCTTTTTAGGGTTTGGGGGGACTCTTGAACTCACTAAGCAAATTAAATCCACCCAAAGCCCAAATCAGCGTGCTCCAGTACAAACTCAGGAGCTATTTTTGAAAGCAGTGCCCTGTGGTCACTGCCCTCTCTTTTCTTCCCTCTCCCAGCTGTTGCAGACAGGGATGCTCACCTGGTGGAGAGTGGCAGCAGCAGCTGTTTGTGCAGAGAGAACTCAGCCAGGCTCCTGCCTCCTGCTGAAGACAGCCAGGGAGCTCCTGCAAAGTGAGCAGAACACTCAAGACCAGGCTGCCCCAGCGTGGCTGGCCATCTGCCTGGCGACCTTCAGGGCCACCTGCCTGTCTAGAGAAAGCTTTGGTGCAGGAGGAGCAGCAGCAACCTGTTGTGGCTTCTGCTATACTTAGGGTGAGCCTCCTGTTCATCTCTTGTGCTGGTGCTAAGCCCCTGGCACCCCCCATCCCCAGCACCTCTAGTATCCCATATATTAGCTTGGGTGGCACAGTGGGGTCTGATCCCTCTGGACCCACGTCAAGACCCATGCCAGCTTGTGGGTTGGCGGAGGTCTAGCTGTCACATTTACATCTACTCACCTCTCTGACCTCAGCTGGCAGGTATCATTGCAGTTTGATTTGTGCCTTAGAGGTCACTGAGTCCAACCATGTAGTGTTCGGGAAAACAGAAGCTGGGAAATAGAATGATTTTCCCAGAGGCAAGAAGGAGAGCTTGGTTTTACTGGGCTGCATTTCACTTCTCCTTCCCTTGCCCACACTTCAAGCCTGAGCTGCTCCCCTTGCACCTCAAGACATACTTGGGACAAGCAGGAAGCAGGGCAGGACTGCATTATTTTCAAAGCTTAATGTGCAACATCCTTAGAGGCAATAAAATGCAGTGGCCTGCTATGGGTGTTTAGGGCTATGGCAAAAATGGTTGGAGACAACTGTATTTATAACACAGCACCATGGACTGCATTACATATGCAGCTGGGTTGGCTTAAGCCAAGCACTTGTGGACTGCACAGATCGCAGCTGGGTGGCAGAAGGAACAGATGAGCGATCAGGGGAAGGCAGGCAAATGGGCTCTGGGAACTCCTCTGCAAAAGGGATCCACAATGTCTTTATTCACAAACATGCACCTAGCCCAGATTATTAGACTAAACCCCACAAGAGTCCTCATAGGAGCCTCAAAGGAGATCCTCTGCTGTGTCAGATCTGCCTGTGCTACTAATGCAGCACCCCCAGATCACTAGGAAAAAGAGCGCTGCAGGCTGTCAGTCTTTGTGCATTTCAGTGGCAGGGACCATGTCTCATTCACAGTTTTTTCTTTTCATCACCATTTCTTCCCTTCTTCCCCCAGGATTGAATGCTGTGCACATAACGGGCACTCAGCAAGTGTTTAAACTGACTGTATTCTTTGCCACCCACCTAAAAGAGGCAAAACTCCATTTCCCTTTTTCATGACTTCTCAGGTGGCCACATTCCCTTGGGACCACAGACAATATAAGAGCAACCAGCCAAAAAGGAAATGCTCTGAAGACTGGAGAAGCAGACATGGAAACACTTGCTGGACAAAGACCTCAGCATGAGGAGCAGGTGCACGCTGCCTTCCAGACACACGGGGCACAGGCAAAGCAGGACAACGCTGCTACCTCTGCTGATTGCAGCCTCCCATCCTTCTCCAGAGGTCCTTAGATTGATCAGAATCTCCATGTCTTCTGAGGCTCCCTAGCACCCAATAGCTACATCAAGGGCAAATTCATCCTAACGTGTTGATGGGCACACCCCACAGTCATTAGCTCTTGCTACAACTGCTGAGAGTTTCTTAAATAGAGGAGCGATGGAATTGTTTTTAGTAATTCCCCATGCTAACGCTGTCTGTGTGCTCACACACATGTGCCTGCAATTTTTCATCAAGCATCTACACAGCCTTATTATTTTGCAAGATGGCTTCCGGTAGACAGTAGCTTCTAAGAGAAACAGCTTCCTGATGGAGGCAGATTACTCAAGTGTGTTTAATAGATTCCTTCAAGGGCAGTCTGTCATCAAGAATAACAATACAAATATTTTGATTTATGTTGGGATCATTAATTATTTCCTTAGCAGCCCCTATTTTGGAGAGGCTCCATATATGCTAAATTTTTTTTTTTAATTTTTCATCTCCATGTAGCTGAAAGCCCTCCTGTAGCTCTGACTGAAACAACTGTTGTTTACTGGCCAGGCAGATAGATTTTATTTTCCATGCCAAAGGTAAATACCCCAAAGGACTCTCAAATGACACTGACTGAAAATTTGAATGAGCACCATCAGCACTTTAATTTGGGCAAAAATGGCCTTCAAAGTTTATGCACTATTCAGGAGATTTGGCTTATTAAGTAGGTGGGAGGCTCCTACACAACTGAAGTTACTCCAAGCGGACTGGGTTCTGTCCCAGACTGGTTATGCTCAGTGGGCCTACGCTGGAAAATGAAATGATGAGGCCAAAAGCAGTGGTGAGTTTGGTTAGTGTAGTCTACAAGGACCCAATGATTCATGTGAATGATAAGCACCACAGTGGCTGGCTGTCCCATGTCCACCTGATCACCCACCTGTTACCCAACTGATCACCCACCTGTTACTGTGGTCACCTTGACACCTGCCACCCAGCCATCCCTCTGCATCTCCCACCTCACTCCTCCCTTGAATTTCTCTTCTTTTACACCTTTTCCACTAGAGTATCAAGGCCTTGAACAAGTCATAATCTTGTGCACAATTTTAATGGTAAAATGAGAATAATGTACAACTTGGAGCATAATGAGGAATAAGTGGGGTCATGAAGCTAAAGTAGCCCAGTGTCTGAAACACAGAACACAGCCAGTAAATGTAACTGAATGCCATTGTCAGTGCCATCCTCATTCTTCTCTTCATGAACTGACAAAAGGAAGGGGCAAAGCAGTAGCAAGGCAGTGGAGAAGCAGGATCAGGACAGCTGCTGACAGAAGAGGAGCTGAGGGGACCCTCGCAGCAGGAGCAGGGACATAGCCATGATCTACAGCTGTCCTCAATCTTTCAGCCTGCTGAGGAGCAGATGTGGAAACCACTCAGAGAGTACCATGATGACATAGTGGGCCACAGCTCCACTGGGCAAACAGGAACACTGTGACTCCTGTGGCAGGGTGGACTTGGGCATTCACCGAGTGGACACAGTTAAGCTCGTCAGTCACACGCCTGGGAACCGTACAGCTGATCCAATTCCCTATCAGACAGTTGGTTCCCATAGGCAGACTCATGCTGCAAGCTGTCCTAAATGCTTCTGATATTTTTAACTTTCCCTTTGTTGCTGTTTAGAAAAAAGGCGTGCATACCCAGTGAGAAGACAAACTGAAAACATACCATGTTTACATTAAGCTAAGCTTTCAAAGTCACAGTCTGCTGGCTGACCACCAGACCTGGTGGCTCCAAACTCTCAGAGGTAATACAGTAGGTTTTTTCCCAGGGCCACCTCCTGAGCCCTTCTTTTTCTTTCTTATATTCCCATTCCTTTGGATGCTGCCTTATTTATTAACTCCCCCTTTTAAAAACAATCCCTTCAAGTACCAATCGGATCATTTAGTTCACCATTACATCTTGGACTACAATCCAAAGTTCCTACCAAGGGCAACCAGGACCAGCATGCCCAGCCATCTCCACACTCATCTGGATGCCCTCACTCCAGTCTGTCCATTGGTTAGCCTTCTGTTCTTGCACAATGCAACTTCTGTCCCACTTCATCTGCCCAGACATTCCTCTCTGTATGGAACTGTCCTCCCCTTTGTCCCTCTCCTGGCTCTTCAAAATCATCTCCAACATCACCTTTTCAGAGTAGCTCTCTTGATCATCTATACACAGAAGCTCTTAGCTAACAGCTCCAGCTCTTGTATCTGTGTTTCCTTTACCCCATTTGTAGCAATGGGTACTCAGGTGTGAATTTACCTGTGGAATTGTTGAGTAACAATTACAACTGCTTATGGGGAAGAACCTATAAATCACCACTCTATCTTCAGCACCCAGGTTCATATCTACTCAGAGTAGGCATGACTGCATTCTTACATCTGGGAACCTGAGTAAATTCATTGAGGATAACAATATGTAACATAACAACCGTTGTTAACTTCCTACCATCTTGTTTTGAAGTTCTGTATCATTTTTATGGTTTTTATGTCTTGTTTTTGTCTTTGTTATTGTTTTATTTCTCCTTAAAAGAAAAAAGAAAAAACTTAAATATTTAATGAGTAAAATATGAATGTTTCCTTTATGACTTTTCCATTTGATACAAACAATATGGCATTCCTTAATTATGCTTGTGATCCCTTTGTGAACATATTTTGGGAGTATAGGAATGGGTTTACACAGATCAGACTTTGAGGATAGAAAAGTAATGGGTGGTACAGAAGGATTAGAGAATTACAAAATAGAGATATAACCTGATGACAGTGGCAGAAAGGAGAATTTCTGGACTGATGTGCAAGAGACAAACCTGAGGACTAGCAAAATATTTGTAGATGAAATACGGAAAAAGAAACTGAGGAATGACCAAGATGTCTTGTATCTTCAAGTCCTTAAAATTTCCAACATAAACACATGTTGTTAAATGTGTTGTCAGTCCTTTTCAAAGAACCTGTCTTAGTGTTTTCCACTGTACCTCACTATAGTTATCTTCACGCCAACCTGGTTTGGGACAGGAATCTCTGCCTGAGTTTTGTGTGTCCTTGAAGAAAGCAAAATAGTGTACCACCTTTCCAAGGACTCATTTTGAACACTGAACGAAATTCTCCAAATGGGTTTGAGAACTGTTTTAGGTGAGGAGAGGAGAGCTGTGTTATAATTGCAGCTATTTTATTTTATTTTTACAGACAACACTGCAAAGATGAGTTTCAGAATTCCATTTTCTTCTCTCCTCTTCCATCCAGCCACGTGTCTATCAATTCCTCTTTATTGCACAGTGAGCTTTAAAGGGATGCAGGTGTTAAAGCATATTCATACGGAAAATGTTCCTCAAACACAGCCCTGCATTACACTTGGTGACCAACTGTGTGAATACTTATAGCAGAGTATTTGCATCCACTAAAGGAGAGAATATTTTTCCATTACAAGTTTCATTTCTTCACAAAACACTCATCACATTATATTCTGACTTTCCAAAGGAATTCCAGGTCAAACTACTCTTATGTGGTTCTTTAGCTCTACATTGTAGATATTGTAAAATATGTTCAGGCACACACAGTTTTCCAATTAACATTTCCTTTTCCCTTATTTTCTGTTTCCCTTACACAAGCTTCAATGGATAAGAAAATGTATAAATGTCAGCTAGTTCTCTGGACAGGTTCAGTTACATACACAGCCACATGACTCTGTGACTTTAATTTTCAGTGTGCTAAGCTTAAATTATATCTATTTTTCATAACGTCATAAAGAAAATATCTACTGAGAAAAAGGAAATATGGTTGCAATTGCTATCTTAAAGACAGGTGTCCCTTGGTGAAGTTAGCTCATCTGCCTGATGTACCTATGCACCATTCTCCATTTACTGCTCCAGAACTTGTGCTTGGATTATTCTCGTGTCTACTTGCTGCAACCTCTTACACTGGATAACAAGTCTTCCTACACACAAACAGTCAATGAAGGAAGGTGGGATGAGGTGGGGAGGTGTAGGAAAGGGCTTGAATTTGAAACGCATGTTCTTAATTAAACTAGAAACTTGATACATGACTTCCATCTCAAACACATTAGTGTAGAGACTTGATTAAATCAGAAAACTGATATCTTGGAAGGTCAAGAGATCCCCTCAGGAGAAAGCACCACTGGATGTCAGCTCTCTGAGCCAGCAGGAGGGCAAGTAGTCAGCCCTGGAAGTAATACTGGGAACCTCAGTGGAGATCTTTCCTCACGTGGAGCCAAAAATTGAAGAAACTTTTAATAGGTGCTTAAAAGCCTGAGGGGGGAAAAATTAAATAAATTGAGAAGAAACAAAATTCTCTGTCATATTTTGGTCTGCAAATAGATAGCTTTAACTGGAGGCCAGGTTCCTGTCCAGTGGAATTTTAACTTTAGCACTGATCAGGCTTGTACTTCATTTTTAACTCTGTGCTTAAGTCAAACAGTGCACGTTTCACATAAATACTGGGCCCCTCACAGTGTTCAACATTGATTTCAATGCAATTTCCACGACCTGGTGTAGGATTTCCTTCTCCATGTCCAAGGACCTCCTCCTTCCACAGCCCTGGTCATTTCTCTGCTCTGGTCTCACTTATTTTCCCAAAGAGCTAATCATAGTTCTTTCAGGAGATGCTGCTATAAATTCAGTGTCACTGTGCCTAGGAAAGGGACTAAACTACTGGCACCAAGCTGATACTAATTCAGAGGAGAAAAGAAGGATAAAAGATGGGCAGCATCTTTATTCTTCACACTCTGGAGACAGGGCTCCCATTGGGGTAGGAAAAGTAAGATTTCCAAAACTAATTTCCCCAGGTGAACCATGTGGAGGGCAGGTCCTCCCATTACTGTCACTGCAACCCAGATAAACCATGCAGGAAGGCCCAGAGGCCAGAGTGAACACCAGAGACACAGTAGGGTCCTGTGGAGGGCACACAGGGTGAACAAGTTGGACTAGTGGTGTGAAAAAATCCAAAGCAACAATAACAATATGAGCCAAAAGGTGGCAAGTTAACTGAACCAGCATTGTGCTTGGGAACAAGGACATACTGAATAAAAGCTAGCGGTTGGGGCCACCCTTGTGTTCTGTCTCTCTCTCTGTGTTTTCTTTTTTCTTTCATTTTCTTTTCTTCCCTTTTCTAAACACCTGGAGATAACTCCAGTTAAAGAAAACTAAACCCATCCTTCAAAGCCAGAGACCAAGTTCAGATAAATCCTTGCTTACTCCTTCATTCTTTTTCTTCTGTCCTATTCTCTCAATTCCCAAAATTTGCATGATAAACCTTTGTCCTCCAGCCTTGCTTCTACTTTCTTTTCAGTTACATTTGTTTTATCCATTATCCTTCTTAAATCTCCCCACTCCAGGGTAAAAACCAGTCCACCAAGGGGAAACACTTTGAATACAAGCCCCCAATTCATGATCAGTTCTGCTATATAATTGGAGATTTTGCTCCTACAATTTGAGGTACAAAAGTTAATAGCTACCACACTTTGTCAGTTTCTGCATTGTGCCTGATGCTGCTGTTGTTGCTGATTGTATTCCTTTAGCTAGGATATCATATCTGTTGTGATCAGTTGTTCTCCCTTCTGTAACAACACTGGGAGTATCTGGGGAAATAACCTCACCACAGCCTAGCACCAAAGAAATGGTGACTGAGCCAAACAGATACCAACATCTTACTCTTAACTACCTGGGAAGGAAGGATCTTGGGACAGACACAAGCCAAGAACCTCCTACAAACAGTAGACATCCCTGAGGAAAAGACTTTTCCTAGATAGGACTTGATATTAGTGATATGGCTACCTGCTAAAAGAATTGCAAGGGTCAACATAGAAAAGAAAAGAAAATTTTTTCAAATACAAAATGATGGAGCCACAGATAAAGCTCTGCAGCACAGCACCTGCCTGGCAAGTGCAAGGCCTGAGATCAACTCCTGGTGCCAAGAGAAATACAAAAATGAGATACAGAGGCAAGATGCAAACTCAGACCTCCAGCCCATCCATAACAAGTACAGGAGACAATGAGATAGAAGAAAATAGAAGAGGCACAATGAAATTTCTGAAATGATAGCTACTAAAGTAAAGGAACAAATCCATGGGACTATAGAGGAAATCAGATCAGAAATATTCTCTGAGGTAAAAAAAAAGAAATGACAACAATCACAAAGAAAATGTTCAGTGAACCTAGAGCTTAGATAAAAAAAAAAATAGAGGATGATAAAAAAATGAAAGAAACCATGAAAGATCAATATGAGAAAGAAACAGAAAGAAAGAAATGGATTCAAACAGATATCCAGGAAATTAAAAATTCCACTGAAGGCTTGCAAAACTGCTTGAACAAAACTGAAAACAGAGTTTCAGACTTTGAAGACAGGATCAAGGCTAGCAATCATAAAAGGAACTATCCCTTGAAAAAACCCAAAAGATCAGGAAATAACAATTCAATAGCTGTAAGACAATGCAAAGAAAAATAATGTAAGAATAATTGGTGTCAATGAAAAACCAGGAGTCAACACAAATGACAAAAAAAGACTATTTGCAGAAGTAGTAGGAGAAAATTTGCCAAACATGGAAAAAGCATCTTACATGAAGACAATGAGACAGATAGACCTCCACTTAACCATGACCAAAATAATCTATACCCACACATATAATAATCAAGATTCCAGAAATTCAGCAGAGGAACATAACATTAAAATTGTTAGAGACAAGAAACAGATCACCTATAAAGGAAAGCCCATCAGAATCATGGCATACTTCTCAACACAAACCCTCCAATCAAGAAGAGCTTGGAGTGAGAGATTTCAAGTCTGAAAGAAAACAACTTCCAACCCAGATTGATGTATTCTGCAAAACTATCTTTCAAAATTAATGGAGAAACAGATACTTTAATGACAAAGAACAACTGAAAAAATTCATGACCAACCATACAAAGAGTACAGAAAGGTATTTTAGACAGAGATAAAAATGACTACAAAAACAACAAAGAGAAATCACTAGACAGGGCAAACAATTAAACAGAGGAAAAAAGCAAGAAACTAACAGAGGGAAAATAACATGACAAAGATAAGCCAATACATATCAGTTTTAGCCATCAATATAATTGGCCTAAATTTACCAATCAAAAGAAACAGACTGGTAGAATGGATCAAGAAATAAAATCCAACAATATGCTCTATACAAGAGACACATTTAACTCAAAAAGAAATTCATAGACAAAAAGTCAAAGGATGGAAAACAATACACATACAACAGGAATCTAGAAAGAAGCAGGGGTAGCTATTCTGTTTGCAGACAATGTGAACTTCAAACCAGAAATGATCAAAAGAGATAAACAAAGTCACTACATGCTTGCTAGGGCAAAACTTTATGAAGAAGAGATAACAATCATAAATATGTATGCACCAAATATGGGAGCGCACCCAACTATATCAGACAAATATTAATAGACATGAAAAATCAAATAAGCAATAACACAAATGTAATGGGGGACTTTAATAAACCATTGTCACAAGAGACAAAAACTCAGCAAAGAAATAGAACCAAAGCTGTGAACAAATGGACCTAATAGGTGTTGAAACAATATTCCACCCAACAATGTCAGAATACACTTTCTTCTCAGCTGTACATGGGACATTCTCCAAAATAGACCATGCCCACAGAACATGCTTAAGTAAATGCAAAGGAACTAAAATTATCCCATGCATATTATCAGAGCATAGTGCAATGAAATGGGAAATTAATGGCAAAAGAAATAGTAAAAATTTCATAAACACATGGAAATTAAATAATACCCTCCTAAAAAACCAATGGGTCACAGATGAGATTAAAGAAGAAATTAAACAATATCTACAGTTAAAGAAAAATGTAGATACAACATACTAAAACCCATGGGATGCAATAAAAACAACTAATAGGGAAATTTATAGTGATGAATTCTCACATCAGGAAAACAAAATGAACACAAATATATAAAGTACTGTTGCACCTCAAACGTCTAGAGAAAGAAGAGCAAATCAAGTCCCAAGCCCATACATGGAAGGATATTAGAAAAATAAGAGTAGAAACTAACACAATTGAGACTAACAGAACAATACACAGAATTAATGAATCAAAGAGATGGTTCTCTGAAAGAATAAATAAAATTGATAAACACTTAGCCAACTTTATCAAAAAGAGAAAATAGAAGACTCAAACTCATGCACTGAGGAATTAAAAGGGTGAAATCACTACAGATCCTGTGGAAATTCAGAAGATCATCAATACCTACTTTAAAAATCTTTACTCTCATAGGTTGGAAAACACAGAAGAAATGGATAGATTTCTAGATACACATAAATTACAAAAGTTAAATTAAGAATGAAATTTATTTCTGGATAAAAATTTAGAATAACTCAATATCAGTTAATGAAATTAAAAATGTACTTAAAAACTATCAACAAAGAAAAGCACAGGTCTTAATGGACTCACTGCTGAATTCTATAAGACATTTAGAGAAGATTTAATGGCAATACTCCTCAAAATCTTTAATGAAATTGAAAGGGGAGCAACACTCCCTAACTCATTCTTGGAGACAAATACTACACTGACACTAAAACAAGAAGTCCCAACCAAAAAAGAGAACTATAGGCCATCTAATAAACATAGATCAAAAATTCTCAGTAAGATACTAGCAAACACAATGTAGCAAATAATTAAGAAGATAGTACACCATGGCCAAGTGGGATTTATCCCAGGAATGCAGGTGTAGTTCAACATATGCAAATCAATAAGTGTAATAAACCATATCAACAGAGCCAAGGACAAAAATCACATGATTATCTCAATAGATGCAGAAAAAGCTTTTGAAAAAGTCCAACACTCATTCATGATTAAAAACCCTACAGAAAATTGGAATAGATGGTCTTTCCAATAATCTGATAAAAGCCATCTACGACAAAGCAACAGCCAACATTATACTAAATGGACAAAAACTGAATGTTTTCACTCTAAAATCAGGAACAAGACGAGGATGTCTACTATCACCACCCTAATTCAATATAATTCTGGAAACACTAGCCAGAGCAATTAAACAAGAGGGAGAAATAAAAGGAATAAGGATAGGAAAGGAAGAAGCTAAATTATCATTATTTGCAAATGACATGATACTCTGTACAGAAGACCCCAAAAACTCCACCAAAAGACTTCTAGCTTTAATGACCAAATTCAGAATTATAGCTGGATACAAAGTCTACATTGAAAAATCAATACCATTCCTGTAAACAAACAAAAAACTCACACAGAGAGAAATTAGGGAAATCACACCCTTCACAATAGCATTCAAAAAAATGAAATACTTTGGAATAAATCAACCAAAGAAGTAAAAGATTTATACATTAAAAATTACAGTACTCTGAAAAAGGAGATCTAAGAGGATATAACAAAATGGAAAGATATCCCTTGTTCATGAATAGGAAGAATCAACATAGTAAAAATGACCACATTTGTAAAATTGTTATACAGATTTAATGCAATCCCAATGAAAATACCATTAGCATATCTTACAGCACTGGAGAAACTATTCCTAAAATTCATCTGGAACCAGAGGAGACCTAGAATAGCAAAGACAATCCTGGACAACAAAGGCAAGGGAAGAGGCATCACAATTTCTGACTTGAAATTATGCTACAAACCTACTGTAATAAAATCAATATGATATTGGCAAAAAAAGACACTTGAGGAGCAGTGGAACAGATTAGAAGATGCAGACACCATTACAAACATACTCAGCCACCTTATCTTTGACAAAGGGATCAAACATGTTCACTGGAAGAAAGATAGCCTCTTTTATAAATGGTGCTGGAAACACTGGCTTCCAACATGCCAAAGATTAGACCCATGTCGATCACCATGCACTAAACTAAAATCAAAATGGATCAAAGATGCAAATATTAAAACAGAAACAATAAATCTATGGGAAGATGAAGTAGGTAGAAATCTTGAAGACAGAACTGAAGGTGAGAGTTCATGAACACAACCAAAACTGCATGGGAAATACTAACTGAGATCTCATCTTATTAAAATGCTTTTGCAAATCAAAAGAGATCACCAACAAAGTGAAAAGACAACCCACAGAATGGGAAAAAATTTCATCCAACTGTCTCTCAAAGGATTTCTGCCTAGGACATATAAAGAACTGAAAAAAATCAGATCCCCCCCCCAAATTTAAAGCCCCAATAAACAAATGGGCATCTGAAATGAATAGAGACTTCTCAGATGAAGAAATACAAATGGCAAATAAATATATGAAAAACTGTTCAACATCACTGGTCATTTGAGAGATGCAAATTATAACAACACTGAGATTCCATCTCACTCCAGAAAGAATGTGTGCCATCAAGAACTCAACCAATAACCAATGCTGGAGGGGCTATCAGGCAAAAGGCACCATTCTCCACGGTTTAGGAGAGCAGACTGGTTCAACCACTGTGGAAATCAGTACAGAGATTCCTCAAAAAGCTGAGATTGGAGGTCCTATTCGATCCAGCTCTTCTCCTTCTGGGTATCTTCCATGAAGAATTAAAATGATATATTTTACACCCATGTTTATAACAGCATAATGTGTAATAGCTAGATCTTTGAAACAACCCAAATGCCCATCAACCAAAGAATGGATAAAAATGATGTGGTACTTTATACAGTGAAGTACAACTCATCCATAAAGGATAAACTTGAGACTTTTATTAGTAAGTGGATGCAACTTGAGACCATACTCATTAGTGAAATAAATCACATTCATATGTGTAAACATCATATTTTCTCACTGATGTGGAAAGTTGGATGAGTAAATAAGATCCACAGTGTGTGACAGATGTTGTAAAATGGCAAGAAAATGTTAAAAAGGAAAAAGGAACTAGGACAGAGGAAAGGGGAAAGGAAGGGAAAAGAGAAAAACGTTACTTATACTATTAGTGTCTCTTCTTTCATAGAAAGGGAAAGTTTGCACTAATATTGACTGCAAAAATTTTTATGGCCATATCTTGTATTCTGAGTAACTATTTTAAAGATAATAATATGCATTGTATGAACGGATTTTGTTCTATCATCTTGCTATGAAATTTTGTTTTACCTTTTTTCCATAAAATAAAAAACTAATTTCCCATGCATGAGTTTATCTGATACTTTAAGCATGGAAAAATATAAAAAGATGTAAGCACTTTCCCTAGAAGATCAGTAACCACACATTCATTCTGACTTCATTTTGGGCCTGATAAAGCTGCTGCAGAGTGTGGCTTTGGGTTAGTGAGGGAGAGCCTGGCCTTCCTGCCCTGTGCCCGATCTCTAGTCTGCTGTCTTTTTGCTTCTCTTGGCTTCCTCTACTCTCTTAGCAGCCTAGGGCTAAGCTAAGGCTGAAAGGGTCTTAATGATTCTTTTCAGAGGCAACAGAGACAAAGAAAATATTGCACAAGGGAGTTAAATGTTTCAGGTTAGGTTACACAATGGGCAGAGAATAAGAGACATACTCATTCTCAAATAACTGAGATCCTTGCTTCCCATCTCTGTCTTTGTCAACTATCAGTAATAGAAGAGAAAAAAAGAATAAAAATGTAAGCCATACACACATTTGACTTTATACGTAGCCTTTCAGCCAGCGGGAGAGAAAGTGAAGGTCTCTGCACAGTAGAGCAGGGGTCCTGCAGGAAAGGAACACAGGCGTTTTGCCAAACATACACTGGGTTTTCTCAGTTTTGCTACTTTCTGCATAAGACAATCACTTCATTATTTACAAGAGCTGTCCTCTTTCCACCTCAGAAGGAAACCAGAAAATGAGGCATAACAGAGAGACTTTTTAAAAACATTTTAAATTTCATTTCTTACTTTTGAGAGTGATTTAAAAGAACTAACATTTTCACAAAGGAGGGGAAGGGAGAGAGATTCCCACAGTCATTTATTTTTTCCTTCAGAACTGTGAGGCTCTTAACTTTTCCAGTACCACAGGGCTCTGAAAAGTACTTTCAGAACACAGTTCCGACATTTCTTTTCAGGCAGTTCTTAAGAATGTTGGAATGCGAACAACAAGAAAAGTTGTTCCCCGCCAGTCTTCCCTCTCTCTGTGTTTGGCCAGGAAGCACTGCTGATGTTGCAGAATAAACACCAGTGACACCACAAGAAACTTCAAAAAAAAATTTTTTTTAGGCTAACAAAGTACACGTTATGCAAGAATTCACTGAATGCATTTCTTCACATAGAAACACCAAAACAGTGACAGCATAAAATCCAATGACCAGAACACCTTGGGCATTTTAAGTACAGAAAATAGGACATCATTACTGTAATTTTTGTAACAACTGCACTACAGCAGTTCTGTGTTTAGGACTTAAGCAAAGAAGGAAAAAGATATAGACTGATTTCTTACCCCATGCTCCCCAGATAGACTGCACCACCACTGGTTATTAAGAAAACATCAAGGTGAAATACAAATATACACATCTCTCTGCTTAAAGCTACCATAGCAAAGGCCACTGCCATCACAAACCCGCCTGGCACATCTCTGTGGAAGGACAGTGAGCGCTACCAGCTCTGCCAATCTAGGACCCACGAGTCCAGCCATTACTAACCCAAAGCTCAGAGCACTAAAGCCACCTCTCATCTCTAGGGAAAAGTGGGAAATCAGGCCAGCCTGCCTCTAAACACAAAAATGCACAATGGTGAAAGCAGACAACCCAAGAAGGAGCTGCTGGGATGGTGATGGGGTAAGAACAGCAAAGTTCAGCAAAGATGTAGGACGAAGGAAATAAAATGAAAAGCTACATGGAGCTGGATGCTCTCTGGGCTGTTCAGAGCCCAGTGTGAGGCCCTGTTATAGCTCAGATCAAAAACATCCTGCAACAGCTCATGGGTTTGAAGGTGACTGGATCACGGGGCACTGCACTCATCTGCGGATCTGTGGATGGGTTCGGGAGCTGAAGGTGCTATTCGGAAGTGCACTCTGGTTGGAGGTGGTCACTGGGGCATGACGCAGAAGGGAAAATTCCTGTCTTGAGCTCCTCCCTTCTTCCTCCTTGCTCTCCACTTGAGCGGCTTCTTCCCCTCAGCCATTCTACCATGTTGTTTTTGTCAGGGGCCCAGTTAACCTTCACTGAATGCAGCAGAAACTCTGAACCCACTAAACCTCTCTTTCTTTAAGGTGAGAGTGCCAAGTATTTTGTCTCACAAACAGGAAAACGACTACAGCAGGAGGCGCTGACTGGAGGAGGCTGGCTGCTCCACAGGGGCAGGAAGGAGGCGGGCTATGGGGCAGCGCTCACCTCTGCTACCCTCCTGCCTACTCTCACTTGGATCCTATGACCGGAAGAAAACGGACCAGCACACTCCCAAATTAGACATGGTCCCAAGAATTGAGTCATTCTACTACAAGATTGAATTCGGTAATCTCAGAAAGAGATGCAAGAAAATCAATTTCCTGATAAAGAAAAAATATCTCATCAAGATCTCTCTTGGGAGACAGACTGCAGGGCCAGACGAAGAAGTCTGAGTGCAGAGGAAACAAAGACAGAAGAGCAGCATGAAATGAATAGCAAATATTTGAGCTGGTACAGCCATTCACTCAGAAAGCAAGGTTTCCAGGAAAGGTCTATTGAAAACAATGATAAATATTTTCTCCGTGTCAGTCATGTTCATCCTGCCCAGAGGAGCCAGAGTCGGGCTGTACTTGCCAGTCTTCATGGAAGCACAGGATAAGCACTGCAGTTTGGTACGCAAAGGTACAGGACTGGTGTGTGCCTCTGTCATGTTTGTCTCTCTGTGTTTCTCCTGCGTGGAAGTTCCACATCTCCCAGCTTACTGGGCGTGACCCACAGCTCGGATATCAGGGCCCCAATCATCAAATTCATGGTTCACAAGCTTTCTTGAAGATTCTAAATGCAATGATTGTTTGGAAAATTCATCTGCTTAAAATAAAAAGAAAAGAAAAGAAAGCATTGCCAGGAATTGCTTAAAGGAAAACAAAAAAACTCATTTGATTTTTTTTTTAAACTTTGCCCATCAGCTGCCAAGCAAACTTATTAAGTCTTTGTTTTATGAGGAATCATGAAACATGTCCAAAAGCAATTTTATATAGCCGGTAGGTACTAACCAAATACTGCGCTATTCACAGTTACAGGTTGTTATTTTTCTCCCTCTGCATCCCACTGTAAACCCCTCAAAACACAGGCAGCACATTTTTTTTTTTGTACTTCTTCAGTTTCTGGCCCAGTGCTCTGAACACGGTGGCCTTTCAATCAATGTTCAATGTTTAATCAATGTTTCGAGGAGTAAAGCAATTCACACGGTCATTTGCTTTCCTCTTTCCTAAAAGTGACATGAATTATTTATCCATCCTACTGTGTTCTTCCTATGTTGAAAGAAAGCAATTTCCTGAGAAGTGAGGATTTACATAAGATTTCTTTTACCAACATGTCAACAGATAAAGCAGGTTAACCTGATTTCATAGGAGACCAGAGGCCAAAACTTTGCTTACTGTTGCATATTTTGTTCTGATTTGAGAAAGATAGGGCAGAGACAAAGAACGAACAGCTAAAGGCATGTCTAGCTTCCTGCCAATAAAATATAGCAAGAGGCCTCTCTGAGCATTGAGATATTAGAAAAATAATAGAAGTACCTAATAAGGTCAAATTTTGAGTGCTGGAAATGTAGACACAATATTAACCAGTTATAGATATAGATAATAAAGGGACGGCAATGTGGCATACAGAGCAGCCTGGAGGAATATGTGGAGTTAAAAGTGGGTTTTAAATGACGTGAGTGTTGCTCTCCAAAACCTTCTTCGGGAGAAAACTAGCACAAAACCTTCATAACTGTTTGTCTTGGGGACAGGAGAGGGAAAGTGAGACAACAGGGCCTACTGATGGCCTCAGTCACAGATTCCCAGTCCGTGCCGCTCCTGTCTGCGAGTGAGGGTCCTGGCTGGAGTTCCCAGCCTGCATTTTAGGGCCCCATTTCTCTGAGATGCCTTTGGGGGTCGTGGAGGGAGGGAGGTAGAGAAATGAACAACGCATGGGTAACACAGCAGCAGCCTCGTTTCTCAGTCCAGGCTTCGTGTATGGCTATAACACACGCACACCAAGGTAATGCGTGCTCTGTAATCTTTCGTAAGAAAGGAAGGTCTATAGGATAATTCTGTTGTCACAGTCCCTCTGTTTCCATCCCAGATCTGGGGCTATTCTCACTCATGACTTTGCCAGTCATTAGGCATCCAAGTTGGGCGAGAAGACTGTTACGTGGGCCCTTCCTGCCCTGCTCTGCACACACACCTGAGCACTGGGGAGACTGGTGCACAGCATGCAATCATCACACGGGCAAAACAGAGAAACCCATTACAACCGATGTCATCACAGGCAAAAGTGGTCTCAGACAGGGGGCTTTCCCCACATGGTCACAAAGCCCACAGAACAATATGACTCTTCATCTGGCTACTACTCCCTTAACATTACTTGCCTAATGGAACAAATCTTACTTTTCCTGTCTGGGGATTTCTGGTTGTATATCTACATTGTATGTGTTGGATAGAAAAGGCCTCGTGCACCACATTGATTTATGAAGCTGTAGTCATTTTTTTTTTGCCTTATCCTACTGACTCAGTTACTGTTCAAATAAATGATAGGACAGTAGCGTGTAAGTTCACTCTAAATTTGAATGTACTGTGTATATACAGTGAAACTGATGTTATGTTGCATATTTATATTGACTAAATATAAATCATTTCCAGAGATATATATATATATATAAAACATATATATATAATGATTTATCCTAAAGTTTTGACTGTAAAGTGTTTCACAGTTATTTAAGCAGATGATGAACTCTTGCTTAAAGGTCAGTCATGCTACTCTTCTACTTTTACAGACCTGGACAATTCTCACCCTCTCCATTTCTCAGCCTTCTGCCTCCTCTTTCATTCCGCTCAAGTTCCCGTGGAACAGAGAGCAGTAACTGCCCTTTGAAAATGTGGAACTGGAAGTTAAGTGAAATATTCATGTTTTCTTTTCAAGAAAAAGAATGTCCAGTTGTTTTCGAATCTGCATTAGTACTCGACACGCCAAAGGTGACACAATGACCCTGGGGGCTTTGGAATTGCAGCTTTAACTGAAATCTTTGCAGTGACTCCTGCCATGTCTGTCACGTACGGCCCCTTACCAGCAATGTGAATGCACCCTTGTATTTCTTACATGAAAAATTCCTCTGTCAAACAGGCAGTACACTGCAAAATATTGCAGCAACTCTAAAGAGAAAGATGTTTCTTCCCTAAGATCAGGCGATGGCTTCCATTTCCTTTTAAAACACCGAACCGCCCATGTACACTCAGCTGATGTAGCTGAGAGGAGCCTGCCTCTCCCCAGCAATGGCTTCATCCCTCCCAGAGCGATGTTACAGTGGACAGCAGCTGTGGCCTGCCACCACTCGCGCTCCCAGCGAGGACACCAGGGACAAAGGGCGTCCAGAACCTGGGGCTGGGCTTTGAGAGCTCACACTGCACTTCCTGTCTTACCCTTGGGGTCTGCCTGAAATGCCCTGAGTTTTACCCCTCTCCCCGCTCCCAGTCTACAGTATTAGTCTTTCCCCAAATATCCACACCCCTGCCTGTGCTTTTGAAGTTTCTACAGTGCTGAGCACATCGGTTGTTTCATCCACTTGTACGAAGCAACACAGTCATCCCGGGGAACGCTGCCATTTCACAGCCACTCTCGCTTGCCCTGAAGACACATTTTTCTTTCACACAAAATATAATCCCCTTGGATTTTTGTTGCCACACGGTTCCATAGGAAAAATTAGTTGACGCTAAGAATATAAATACTGAAAAAATAATTGTTGGGAGCTGGATGTAGCTCACCTGAATGTTCACTTTAGAATTATCTATTGCTCCCCTAAAATAAATCCCCCTTTGACATTTGATTCTCATTTTGTCTTCACCTTGGTTAGAGCTCCTCAGCCTCCACCTCTCCCCACCCTCTCTTCCTTCGTCTCTGGGTTGCCCGGCAACCTCCAACAGCTGGTTGCCCAAACAGGAAAAGCAAATGGGATTAACTCTGGAGGAAACTAATTGAAGGAAGCATTAGTGCGCCCCCAATCAGAGTTTCTCTCAATGCTGGTTGATTAAGTTGTGCTCTGCTGTCCTGGGTTGGAGTGGACTGTGGAGCGTGCAGATGGAAGGATCGTCACAGACTCAAAGACTGCACATTCACTGCCATGGTGACAGCCCCCCATCGCCACAGTCACCCTCTCTCCTTGCAGAACGGTACAAAACATATTACAAATCGTTTGCCTACTATTCTTCCCATTCATCTCTTCATGCACAAATTCATACATATGTAGACACATTCACTCACTCACCCACTCAGGAAGTATTTATGGAAGAACAACAGACCATTCTAGAAACTGTACGGGCTTTGGGAGGAACCAGATTTTCGCTTCTATCCTAGTTCCACTACTTTCAACCTCTATGATACCGAACTAAGTTTCCTAAACTTTCTAAGTCTTAAATTTCAACACTGGCAAAAGCTGGTTACCAATACTTTAAGAAATATTATAAAAACTGAGTAAGAGAGAACATGCGACACTGCTGCTACAGTGCTTGCTCAGGTTGGACCTCTGGCCAGGTGAGACCTTCTGTTAATCCACTTCCAATTCTACCACACTAGCCTAGAATGTTACAGAAAATCTGGAGGTGTGGCAACTGTCTGAAATTTGTGGGGTATTTCCAAGTATGAGGCAAGATGAAAAGGAATTTTAGCGGCAGCAACTGAGAGAGACAGACAGATGTGAGACTTGTTTTAAAGAAGGAATCAGTACAATAGGGTAAACACTGAGTCAGTGGAACCCATCAAGTGCCTGTGAGGTTTGAAGCTTACATGATCTCAGAGAATGACAACGTTATGGAGGAATTAGTAACCCAGACAGGAAGTCAGTGGGTGTACAGCAACTGAGCTTGAAGTGCTGGAGGCAGAGCAGAGCTGGTTATATGACAATGACAGCTACCACCTTGATTCCCACTTTGCTGGGTTTCTATTCCCAGACCTACCTGGTTAGAACAACAGAGATGGCAGGGACGGGCCGAGAAGCAGGCCCGGGTGGAGAAGCAGGTGTTATAAGAACCTAGGCTGTTCATCAGAGCTCGAATCCTGCTGTCCAGATTTAATGTCGACCTTGTAATCTATTTTCAAAGACTCTTGTCCGTCAGAGAATATATTAAAGTACTGGACAGTTATGCTGCAGTGACAAATTGTCTGCCACAATCCAATCCCTTAGCCTATACTTAGGCGGCTCTGAGAAGACAGACAGAGAGAGAGA
>NW_004955409.1:6571029-6657335 GCF_000276665.1 Chinchilla lanigera
TCAGGCTGGTCTCCTATTTTTGCTTGTGCCTAGTGTACTCAGTCCAGAATCCAATGTAAGGAGACTGAATTTTTTTTAACTGTACCACAGCAGGAGAGAAAGATTCTTGAGCTTTCATTACCTACATTTTAATGTCTCTTGGCCAGGATGGCCCACACATGCCACTCACTATGAGGATGCTGAGAACTACACTCTTCTGTGTGTGTGGAGGACAGGGCAGTGACTATCATGGACACTAGTAATGTCTCTCACTGGACACCTTGATGGGCTGAGTCATTACGTTTCTGCTCTGGGTAGCTTAAAATCCTTTAAAACTGGATCCTTCAAAAAGATAAGGAATTAGCCACTTCAATGACTGGAAGAGTCCATTTAAGAGAAAAGGCTCAGATGATGAAAACAAAATAGACTTGGCCTTGCAGAGACAGGCTATTCCCTAGGAGACCAGTAGTTTTTGAAGTGTGGGCCAAAGACCTCTAGAGATCTGCAAGACTATTTCAGCTCATCCAAAGAATTTTTCCTTTTCCAAATGAGAAAAAAGAGGATGGGTTTTATCTATGTCCCCTAATATAATATGTTGTAGCAGATTCAATTGCAGAAGTAGATAAGAGAATCTGGCTGTTTTGTATGAAACCAAGTATTAAAAAGATACTACGCCTAGTCAGATATTAAAGAAACTTGTAGATAATTATAGAACAATGCTACTTCTCACATCAAATATTGTTGTTCTGTGAAGTAAACTGTCACCAAAAATGCTTGTATTAATGTGTTTATTATTTTAATTAATATTTTTTAGTTCAACTATGACCTCTAATCAGTAAGTACAGAGAGATAGAAACTCTCTGAACATAATTATACCAGGCTAAAAGTAATCTGAGATATAAAAAAAACTTGAGAATCGTTTTCTAAATTCATGGTGGCCATGTAGTCTTAGGAACTTCTGTGTACCCAACACATTTTTTTTAAGGGATGAGGATCTAGATGCTCTATAGATGGGTAACGCCAAACTTGGTATTCAGGTTTCTAAATGCCAGACAAGCAGAATCAGAGACTAAGGAGATAAAGCACCAGGAACCCTGGTCTGGCTGCACCCAGAGTTCCAAGGCTCAAACACGTACTTGTGGGAGTGTGTACTGTATGTGAGGCATGGGGCCAATATATGGAATGGAATCATTCAGCTGGAGAAGAAAACGTAGCTCAGTTGCTCTTACTTCATTACCAAATGATCATAAAGCCCTTGCTTCTTTGTTAGAAATGGTCATCAAAGGTGCTGCAAAATATCAGTAGAAATTTAAAGGCCGGTAACAGGAAGAGCATAACTTGGGGTTTGAAGACAGGGCAGAAAGGAAACCAGAGAAGAGGGTAGGAACCTGGGGGATACTTGTGTTCTCTGCAAATCCACAAAGACTTGAAAGATGGACTGGTGAGTGTGGGGAGGCAGTGCAGGAGCGGCCGCCCAGCAATGTCATTCTCCAAGATGCTTTCTGCCTTTCTTTTTCTCTTTGTTTACCCTTTAAGAGTGCCCTTGTTCGGTTCATCCACCTTTTTCATCTCAGTAATAATTATATTAAAAATGCAGTAGAAGGAGGAGATATAGATAATACACAACGTAGGTTTCAAGAGGTCCGCCCTTGAGGTGTGAAACTCTATTACCTCCTCCGTCCTTTTATTTATTTTCCAAGGTCTATATTTCCCCCAACTGTTCTGTTGTAGGAGAAAAGGGTGCGAACTGCTTTCCAATAAGGAAACAAGATTTGCTGTTTTTCTTTTTTCTTTTTTTTTCATCCACCAAAGACAGAGGTCAGCTTTGTAATCTGTCCTTGCCGGAGATTATATATTTTCTCTCCTCTGAGTCACTCAGATTTGATAAAAAAAGAAAGAGGTGAAAGGAAGGCAGAAAATAGGGATGTTTAAACTGCACAGAATAAATAAATAATTCAGTGATATTAACCTCTCAAGTACCTGCAAACCATTCTTTGTGTCTCAAATGGTGAGCCAGCCTTGTGAGAGAAATGATGTTTATCATTTATTTAATACACAAGGCGGCAGCCTGAAGAAGAAAAGTTTAAAAGTAATGTCAACAGGCAAAGGATCACACTAGGAGTCATCAGGCTCACCTTGCACTTCTCCCCATGGCAGAGCCGAGGTGAATTCATTCAAGGCCGTTCTATTATTCATGCAAGGAACTGTCTATCATAAATGCAATATGAGAAGGAGGCACACCCCGCGTGAGGCACGAAATATCATCTCTAATAACTGGCAGTTTAATTTCAAGATTTCAGATATGCTCATTTAAAAGCACTGGAAGCAAACTTCGAAAGCACAGAAGGATAAAGGAAATCATTGTTGCTACACTTTAAGAAACCTCGCCCCACTTCTGTTAGAAAATACAAGAAATTAAAAAGAAATTATGGGAAATAATGCAACACCTGAGAACAGAAGAAACGTCAGGGCAGACAGAGCTGGGAAACTTTTCATTAACTCTGTGGCACCTCTGCTAAGACATCATCTTGGTAATTATCTTGGGAAAATGTTCCTATTGTTTTCTAATTCTAGGATAATTAAGAAGAGAATTCAGAAAATTCATAGCAGAACCTCAAATGTACCAGAGAATCTAGATCCTGAAGCACAATCACTTGTAGGTATTACTAGGCTCCTAATATTGCTAATCTACATACCTGGAAGGGACCTTGGGAATCACCCACTATAAAATGATATAAAATTATGTGAATGGTTAAGAAAGTAGGATCCAATGGCAAACATAGAACCAAACTTTTGGATTCAGTGTAACCCAGGGCTCTTTTCTCTATGTCCTGTGACTGCTTAAACTTAACCTTTGAAAATACGATCATATTTGTGGTGATAAGGATGTCATTTCACTATATAAACAACAGAGCCAAGCACATCTCTTAGAAGATGCTCAGGCCCCTTCCCATCATGACGCTGTGTACTCAGCCTCTGGATGCCTCTTATCTTTACATGAATGAAGCACAGCCGTGTGAATCACTGCACTGAAGATGCTGTGGAGTGGGTGGTGATCTTGGTACCAATAGCTAGGATGATGGGACTTGTAGTATCCAAGCCCTACAAGCAAACCAAGAGGAGAGCAGTGGGTAGAGATGATGACAGAGAAAAGAACCCAAAGCTAACTCAACCAAGACAAGGACGTAAACATGGGAGAGCAATCAGAAACAGGTCAGGAGCCCAGGACTTCCTGTCTGGGGAGACGAGAATAAGAGTGGGAACAGATGCCAGGGGGACCCTGTGTGAGCCCAGGGCCTGGAGCAGATGTCTTTGGAGAGTGGTCTCCATGTGCTAGCTGTGCCAGGGTAAGGAGGTAGGCTGACGATGATTAAGTACAGGTTCCAAAGAGGCTCGCACATATGGGAAATTTTCCACTGGACTCACTGCCGTGTTTCTGCTCTTGCTCCACACTCGCTCCAGCTGGGCTCTCCTCCTGGCACTGTGGGAAAGCAGGAGCAGCACCCGGAGGCTCAGCCCACCCACTGCTGGTGAGGCGTGGCTCTCTTCCAGGGCTCACACAGATGCAGGCTCTCTTCCGCCACTTCCGGACAATGTGAAAGTCCTTAAAGTCAGGGAGTTGCAGGCAAAGAAAAGGGAAAAACACTGGCTGGGAATGAGTGAGAGGAGACAGATGTTTGCTGTCTTCCCAGCCTCCAACTGAAAGTCAAGGAGTAATTCAACCAATTAATCAATCTTTGATGACAGTTCACAACACCAACCAGCCGACTTGAATAGTGTCCCACCCTCTATAGGGTTTAAATTCAGGGACTCGTGATGAGGCATGTACTGGAGTGAACACACACACACACACACACACACACACACACACAAACACAGGCACGTGCACTCACAGGCACACACACTTTTCCTTCTGCTGAGTATGGTCAGGGTGTCCGACAAACAACAGTACTCCAGGTTCTGCCCCGGGTTCAGTCCCCAGTACAAAAGAAAGAGGCAGAGCAGGAACGTAACTTCTCTTAAGACCTTCCCTCACCCGGAAGCTTTTCTGCAGCTCCGGCCATCATCAGAGCAGCCTCATCCTCTAATTTCTCCTGTTTCCGTTTCACACATTTCCCTCTTCTGTCCTCATTCTGATTCCTTTTCAACTTTTCCTAGCTTCATGTTTGTATTTCTCTATCAATTCTGATTTGTTATTATGTATTCACTGAGCTCATAAATAGAACTATACCCCAGAGGAACATCCAGAGAAATTAAATACATTGTATTCAATTTATTTTGAAATTAATATTACAGCGAGTGAACCAAATTCTCATTTCTTTATATACTGGTTAATGAACCTACGTTTTGGCAGACATGAAAGCTCCTTTCAGCGCTCTCCCCTCCTCCTCTTTAAAAGCTTTTTGAAAAGTGGCTTTGCAGGCAAGTTTCCGCAGGGGGTGACGGTGGAGGTCTGATACTGCAAACCTCTCCTTTTCTCTCACATCTCAAGCTTCCCTTCTTTTGCTGACTGTCTTACACAAGCAGGCGGATGTTTTTCCTCTTTTATTTTTTAATTGCTTATGTTGACGTGCAAGACAACATTTTCAATGAGATGCCAAGGGAGCTGCCCGCACAGCATAAAGGGGGCTTTGTGGACTGCCCAGCATGCGCTGGGTTTCTCTGAAGCCCTTAGGTCTGTACCCCAGCTCCACAAAAGGTCAGTACATTTCAGCTTCTCTCCCTCCCCTACCAAAGAGTCCCTGTGACTGTGAGAAAAACAGCAGGTAGAAGGGCAGCTTGGGGTGCCCCTCTCCCCCAGCCAAGTCTATTGCTCCTTTCCCCTTGGCGTTGCATTTTTAAATAACAGCTGTACTTTATGAGGGTTTAATGAAACGCTGCTATGATATGGGAAACCAGAGCTGATGGAAAGCTACTGCACTTAAAGATTTTAGCTACTCAATTAGCTTTCCCTGTTAATACACCCAGATAGCAACTGTGATTAGAAAAAATAACATTCATTAATTTGCACCTGAATGACATATAAAAGGTTGCTCAGTGCTTTGTAGGTATAACAGCCTAATTTTTAATGTAGGGAGTAATCTAATCCATATAATCCTTGACGAAGGAGAGAATTCTGGCTAAAGTCCTTAGAAATTGAACAAACGGGAATTATCTAAGTTGATATAGTATCATTCTCAAGACTGTCCATTGAAGTAAGACTTCTAATCTACATATAGCTCCTAGCATTTTCAAAGGTTTTTTTTTTTCCCCAACAGGAGCAACACAAACTACTTGGTGTTTGTCCTTCCTGGGGTCTTTTTAACATAAGTTAAATTCCCAAGCCCAGGTCATCTCTATTAACATGACTGAGATTGGAGACATCCAGAGATGTCACTGCCTGGGTGACAGATTTGGGAGTTATGAATGGAAGATGTTTGCAAGACCAAAGAGAATTCCCACTTCAGAAGAATTAGCTCACACTACAGGTATCCAAATTAGAAAAAAAGGGTAAAACAAAGGGCACATCTTCCTGAAGGATTCTGCAGAAGACCCATGGTAAATATTGTACCTACACACTGGTGAGCAAACAAGAGAGCAAGGAAGAAGAACTTACATGGCTTTGTGCCTGGTGAGCATGCTAGACCTGAGGCAAGCCAGCTTTGCATGAGTAAAGGTTCCTTTTAGCTGCGGGGTTCGTAGGTTTGAGTCCATGGTTGGTTGAGTCCATTGACTAAGATTCAGCAATGGTGATTCGGTCACAGTCAAGACCTAAACTGTAATGGTGAGTGAGGAAGGCGATGTACATTAGGATATCGTCCAGACTTTGAGAAGAGAGAAACTGGCAAAATTTATAGGTAGCCTAGATGAAGTTAGCCAACTTCTTGGCTTGCTTTCCTTTTAAGTACCTTTTAAGAGTCTCACTTAGGTCCAAGTGGACCATCATTCTTGCTGCAGCTTTGTAAATAATGAATAGAACAAGTCTTATTTTGTAATCAAAAGTCATCTTTCTTTGAGAATAATTCTGATGAAAGCAAAAGTGATGATAGAGAGAAGAATGGTGCTAGGAGGAATCATCTCTAACACACTGTTCTTGCTTATGAGTGTCTAGTCTTGCTCAGAGTCCTAAAACTATTCTACAACTCTTTAGATTGCAAATAACAGATGCATGTGCAAACCCTGTGATGTCTAGTAGAAAAGTTACTTGACTTGGCCCCCTAACGGGCAAATAACAAAAACTACCCCACAAGTTTTGCTTCTTAGTTGTAAATTGGCTTGTTTTCTGTTAGTTGCACAAAATAACAATCCTCATCAAATTTTCAACTCTTTCAGTTTTCTTCAATATCTGGCTACAGTTCTCCAATTGAACTGGCAGCACTCCTCTCCTCTGCCTGACTTTATAGGTAGCCTAGATGAAGTCAAATAACTTTTCTACCAGACACCACAGAGTTTGCGCATGCATCTGTTATTTGCAATCTAAAGAGTTGTAGAATAGTTTGAGGACTCTGAGCAGGACTAGACACTCATAAGCAAGAACAGTGTGTTAGAGCTGATTCCTCTGAGCACTGTTCTCTCTATCGTCACTTTTGCTTTCATCAGAATTATTCTGAAAGAAAGATGACTTTTGATTACAAAATAAGACTCATTCTGTTAATTATTTACAAAGGTGACCTGGCACGAAAGACACCTAGAGCCTCACTGTCTTGATCCCTGCCTGGGCTCCAGGTGGCTGTGCAGTTGGTCTAGACTCAGGACCAGAAGCAGTTCTGCAAGCTGAAGCTTGACAAATTCACAGAAGCCTGCAAAGATTCACCACCACAGAAGACTGGGATTCATGGCCCAAATCCTCCCTCAAAGACACTCTAATGAGTAGGTGGGATCATCCTTGCCTTTGCATAAGAGTGTGGACAGCATCTCTGGAAACATGGACATCCTAGCTCAGGAGCTTTGAGAAACACCTGAGCCGTTGTAGAGCTCAGGACTTTCCCCACCAACCCCTTCAAATGGACTAAGAACCCTTAGGGTCTCCCGCCTGATTCTTCACTTGAATAGCGCGTTTGACAGGAATAGTTTCTCTTGTTCATTTCAGGCATCTTTCTTTTAAAATGTCTGATTTCTAGAACTCTCAAAGTGTCCTTTGCCACCACCTCTCAAAAGATGTTTTATCCAGCTAGGAATAGAACAAAAACCCTTGCAACACTATTTCTGACACCTTCTTTGTGCCTCTTATGGTATTTATCATGTGTCAGTTTTACGGGAACAAATACCATTGGTAATAAACAAAACGGAAGATTGATAGTATTGGGCCCATGATCCCAAAACAGAAAAGGTTAGAAAGTTCCACTACACCTCACCTGCTGACTGTCAGTGATACCTGCCCACACAGGGTCCATCTGGATCCCTCCTCGTGTCCTTGGAAGGTTGGAGGAGAGCTCCCCTGTGTGAGCTACATCTGTAAAACCCTAGGCTTGCTTCTTATTTTTGAGGTGGTCCTTATTAACTAATGCTTTTCCTATTGTAGTAGCCTGAATAAAAGAATCTTAATTGTCCAGTGAATTTTATCTTTTACAATAAGGTTAAACTACACAGCTATATGTATTTGTCAAAAATCATGAGACGATGCAATTAATATTTGAATATTTCATTAAAAATCAACTTCACCTCAAAAAAAAAATGAGCACTATAACTGAGCTATGAACCGTGCTTAATGATAAGTATACTTAGGAATCTAAAGATGAACTGAATGGATGTCTGCTACTTATTTTCAAGTACATGTACGTATTTTTAAAGATGGATTGATAGATACAGGAGTAGATTGGTAAATGACTTGTGGTAAAGTAAATATAGTAAAAGGTTCATTAAGGAATCTAAGTGATAAGTTTATTAGTGTTCATGTCAGAGACCCATGGCAAAATGTGAATTTTCTTGAGGATAAGGTAAAGGTATTCTTGCCATCATTTCTACTTAGGGCCAGAAGGCTTTGCCAGGAAAAGAAGGATGGAAAAGGGATAGAAGCATAAAGGTTGGGAGGACAAAAATATAACAGTTTTAAATTTTAGACAATACGCCTATGTTGACAATCCGAAGTAATCTGTGAAACAATTAACAGTGGTAAGTGAATTTGGCCATGTCACAAAATCGAAGCTCAATATACTAATATCAATTATATTGTCATGTGATTTGAAATAAAAATTTAATAATGACATTTATAATAATACAAAATCAAACGCAAAGAAATACAAATATAAAATATATAATGAAGTAGAATACATGTAGGAATAAACACAATTAAAAATGTCTAAAATCCATATTCTCTAAACTACAAACTATTGAGAGAAATAAGTTTCTAAATACCTGGGGCCACATCATGTTCTTGAATTAGAAAACTTGATATTGTGATCATGCCAATTCTGCCCAAACTGATTCATCATGCATTTGACCAAATTTTAAGTGACCTCAAACTAAAGACAGTAAAACTAAAGTAAGCAATTAAAATGTCCAAGTGCACCATTCATATTTGGAGAATCTTTGGAGATAGCAGAGCTAGTTTTTACTTGAACAAGGATTTATCTAATTTGCGGATGTTGCAAAATATGGTTAAAGCAGGGAGGTGCTCTAACCTGAGTACAGTTAGAGCACGGCTCAGTTAGGAGAGTCGGATTGGGTGCCATCTGGGTCTGTAAATCTTGTCAGAGACTTAGACACACTACTGAGCCACTGTGCCTCAGATATATTTGGTCGACAGGCCCTATAGTAACCTGAAAAAAATTACTGAAGGCTGAGAATGATTTCATTCATAAAATACCACATTTATATAATTGGAAATATTTGTGAGATTAATAATAAAGTATAATGTCACTGGATTAATGTACAGCAAAATAATTTAACTTATTAGATATTAATACATGAATTTAATATGAAATCTAATTTGTTTTGCCTTTTAAAAATCAAAAGGAGGTTTACCACTTTTACCTCACATGTATCTCTATTCATAACGGAAAACTTTCTTTTCTTATCCATGAGCTACTGTTTATTTCAGTTTTAAATCAGACTTGTCCATTTTTGACTAGTTCCTACCTGTGCCAAAAGGGTTAAAAGGAACACCGATGAGTATACAGGTAGTGATTATTCCTTCATGGGTGCTGTAGTGTGTACATAGGGACAACATATTTATAAAATTGGAAAATAAGCCTGTCTTGCTTCAAAATATCTAACTTTTTAAAAATAAAGAATACATTAAAAAAACATAATATGGGTTGATTATTCATAATCCCAAACTCTGAAATCTAAATTCTGAAATTCTCTAAAGCCTATAAAACTATGGCTGACGTGATCCCATGGTAGAAAACACTACACCTAATCTCAAGTGATGGAGCACAGCCCAAACTTAAACACAGTATATAAAGTTACCTTCAGCCTTTGCGTGCAAAGTATATATGACCCATAAATGAAGTTCATGTTTAGACCTAGGTCCAAGATAGCTCAGTAAAGCAGCTCAACAAAGTAAAAAAAAATCTGATCTGAAGCACTTTAGTTAAGTGGTACTCAGTTTCAACAGAAAATGTGTCAAAGTCAAATATAAAACTGCCTGGATTAAAAGGAATCCTGACTGATGTTAACTGTTTATAACCCAAAGAATGCACCAAAAGTCCACTTATTTTTACTTAAAACACTAAAGCAATTTTAATTTGCACAAATAGCCATGCAGCATCTAGATTAATAGTTAAATTAAGCAGTGCCTCTTTATCTAGTTTACTAATTAAATGAAAGGCAAAAAGTAAAACTCCAGCAGAAAAGGGGTTGAGTGATATACAACTTTAAAACAGAAATTCTAAAAATATTACAGAAAATTCAGTTAGGAAACAGCTTAAAATAATTTCTACCCTCATTATTAACCCACAAAAGTAGTAGTGAATAAAGAAGGTAAGTTGACAAATCCTAGAATTGTTTACAACTTTGTCCAATATGAAGAGGAGGGTCAGAAGTCACACAGGTGTCCTGCATGACAAGGCGAACAATCCTTCCAAATGAAGTCCGCATTCCCATGGGGTGGCCTCGAGGCCTGGCATTTTTTAGACAACATTCCCAGGAATGAGATGCATCCTTGGCTGCTGAAATGAGACTAGGCCCTCGGAAAAAAGAGCCAAGCTCAGTGCCACCATCCACAGCCAAACTTCCCGCTTCCCGCCAGCTCCCCACTCCTGATCCCTGCCCTGAGATCCGACAAGAAATAGAAAGGAACAACCATTTTGTAGGGTGTGCAAAGGGGAAGGCAGAGTAGAAGGGGTAGAGAACAAAACTAAAGGAATTGAGAAGAATGACAAAAGGAAATGTCCCATATCCTATTGGCAATATATAAATGGCAGGTCTAGGTCGGTGGGTCTCACTTTCTGCTGCATTTTAGAATAACTTTCATGGCTAGCCATATCCCATGCCAATTAAGGCAGAATCACAGGCATTAGTATTCATTAACTTCCCGGTGGTTATTTCTCTGTGCAGTGAAGTCTGAGCAGTGCCTCTCCAACATTAATGTGCAGTAAGATCACCTGGGGATCTTGTTAAGATGCAACTTCTGGGCCAGGAGGTCCTGGGTGGGACCTTGGATTCCATGTTTCTAATAAGCTTTCAGGTGATACCAGTGTTTGTGGTCAAGCTGTGGGTACCCAGAGGGTACAGAGAACTGATGATGCAAAGTTGAGAAAAATCAAAGAAGAAAGGTAAGGAAAATGATGCACATTTAATTAATTTTTTTTTTAAAAGGCAAACTAGACATAAGGAATAGGAGACAAAAACAGCCCAATAAACCCTGTGGAAAACAAATACAATCTAAGAAAGAACAGCAAAATCTGAAAATGTGCTGCGTGCTCCAAAATTCAAGAATTTGAATAGAGTAAAACATAAGCTAAAATAGCATAAAAGAGTAGAGACTGCCAATATGAGGGAAAAAAATAGAGAACCAAAACACTATCACATATCCAAACCTTTAGAGAAAAACAAGAAACAGGTTTGAATTGTGAAATAATCAGAGTAAATAACAAAATCAAAAGGTTTTTTTAAATACCAAAAAAAAAATGGTGGATATAAAGAAATTAGAGAATTAGTGTGACTAACTCGATCTCTCCACATTAAAGAAGCCAATAAGTGGACCATAAAAATATATTCACAGAATTGTGGAGACTTCACATAAGAGGTTATGTGAAGAAAACACTAAATGAATAGTTTAAAAGGACATAATACCCATCGGGATGTAAAATAGTCAAGTTAACATATACCCTCAGTAAATTACTTCAATTCAGGAATAAAGAAAAAGTCTGCAGAAAAAAGAACAAGTTACTTCCAGTAGAAAAAGAGCAGAAAGAAAAAAAAAAAAGCCTTGGCCTACACATTTCTATAATATCCTTTATCCTTGGGGCAAAGATACTGGAGTAAGTTTAACAAAGTTTTACAGAAAAACAACAGTATATGCCAAGTACATTTTAAGTGCATAATCTTAATTGAGTATAAACAAACACATAGATATCCTTGATCGCAAAAAACTGAGAACATCATGAAGTCCTCTTGCTACATCCTATGACTTAGTACTGATAAACGGCATCTGATAAATGGCCCAAGCAAGAAGCAGGAACAGGGAAAACCATGTTAAACAACCAGGGCCTGGATCTGCTTCTGTGTAACACAGAGAAAAGCTTTGTGAAACACGTGAAAAGTATTTTAAGGCGTTTAAAAGTATTTTAAGACATTTAAATCTCTGGAACCGTCTTTAGTGCATACAGAAAATAATTTACTCAAAAAGTCTGTTAGAAGTTGGCAAGCACAGTGAGAGTGCAGTATTTGACAAGGACCTGCATCTTCTCCTTGCCCTCCCTGGTAGGCATGGTAGAAACTCCTATCCGGACAATGGCCCTGCAAACACAGGGCTCCCTCTCCTCTCTGCTTGTGGGTTACAGAGTTGTCTTTGTGGAAGAGGCACGACATCAGTATTTCTTATCCTGGGCCAGCCCCTCTTGGGGAGGCTGCTCTGGGCAAAGGTGGATGGAGAGTGGGTGTTCCCACCCTCCAACCTGCCCAGCTTGTCTTGGGATTGGTGCTGCTGAGCTCACGGGGCCCAGCTATCCTCACTGCCATTGGTACAGCACCAAATACCCAGTGCCACATGCAGCACTGGCATCTTCAGAGAAACACACCACCTAAGAGCTATCGACCCACACATAACTTAGAAACTTCATCCCAGAAGAAAACATCCTTGTAATGGACAGCTCCTAATTCTCTCCTGAAGAACTGACCTCATTTTCAACAGTATAGAAGTGTAAAACTTTGTATGGGGGAGGAGTTGCAGTACCTGGAAGAAAATTAATAGATTCGTTGAAGATACAGGAAAAACCATGGATTAGATTGTTTTCCAGAAGACAAAACAGAGAAAAGGGACAGCTGGAAGCGGCTCTCCTGGTGTCAGAGCTGGTCTCAAAAACTGACTTCAGGAATGAAGCCCTAAGAAGACCAAACTGATTGGATCCATTTGTAGAGAATTTATGCCCTGGGGCATTGCTGAAACAATGAAAGAATCAGCCAGCGGAACTTTGACAGCTGGGTGTGTTCAGGGAATGACAGTGAGCGACACAGAACACTGCTGAAGCCATTGTCACCCAGGGTGGCTGTGGTTAGACTCAATGACTGCTCTCCTAAGTAACAATGTCAGGGTTAACACTGTGTGTGGGACACAGACTTCACTAAAAGGATCCAGCCACTCACTGCATAAGTAAACTGGCAAGTAAAAATAGTAAGCCACACAGTGGGGGATTGGGAAGCAGAGTGACTACCATATATTATCCAAACAGCCCGTCCTCAAAGAAAAATTAGCAGGCATGCAAAGAAACAGAAGTGCTTCATGCATAGACTAAAAAGAAAGAAGAAAATATAACAAGGGGGCGTTTCTCCCACGAACAGAAGTAAGGCAAAAATATCCACTCTTTCTATTCAATGTTGTCGTGGAAATTCTAGCTAAGGAAACCAGGCAAGGAAAAGATGAAAATGTGTCTCTACCGGATAGGAAGACCTAAAATTATTCACAGCAGAACCGATCTTGTATGAGTAAAATCTAAAGGAGTCCACTAAAAATTATTAGTCCCAATAAACAAGTTTGATAAGATTTTAACACATATCATTATACAAAGTTATATTTCTATGTAACTCCACTGAATAATCTGAAATGAAATTAAGATTAAAAAATCCATTTGCCATAGCATGAAAAAAGAAAAAGTGCTTAGAGATAAATTTAACAAAAATATAAAACTTATACTCTGAAAAATATGAAATGCTGGGAATTTTAACTTGTTTCAGATTTTATGCTGTGTTAGGAATCAAATCCAGGTCCTGCATGCAAAATATATATTCTGCCACTGAGGTACACCAGCACCCCACAAAACATTGCTGAATATAATTAGAGATGATCTAAATTAATGAACAAATCTCATGTTCATACACTGAACTGCTAAATACTATCTAGTTAAGATGGTAATTTATAGACTCCACAAAGCTCTAACAGAATCACAATAAACCACTTTTGTAGCAATTGAGAAGCAGATTCTAAAATGCATAAGGAATTGTAAGGGACCTGGTATAGCCCCCAAAAAGTTGAAAAAATAAAATAAAACAATTGGAAGACTCACACTTCTGGATCTCAAAACTTAGGACACTATCATAGTGCAAAGAATAGACATAAAGATCATAGGAGTACAGTTGAGAAATTAGACGAAAACTCAGGTGCCTATGAACAACTGATGTTTTGAGAAAGGTAATGTGATGGGTTATATCTAGGTGTTCCTCCAAAGCCTCACACACTCATAGGTGGGGCTTTTAGAAGGTGACTGCATCACAGGGCACGACATCATCAGCAGATGAGTCCACAGATAAGTTTGTAGCTAGATGTGATTGGGCAGGAAAAGGCTGGTAGGAGGAAGTGGTCCCTGGGGGCGTGGCCTGGAAGGATTGATCTCCCTCCTCCTCTCTTGATCCTTGTCTGCTTCCTGCCTGCCCTGCCATGAGCTGTTTCTCCTCTGCCATGCTGTCCTTCTGCCATCTGCCCTGCCTTGGAACCAGCCAGTTATGGACTGAAACCACTACAAGCTGTGACCCAAAATAAACCTTCCTTCCATTAATTTGTGGGTGTCAGATATTATGTTTCTGTGAAAATGACAAAACTAAGACAGGTAGCAAGACCAGTCAATGAGGGAAAATATTTTCAATAACCAGGGCTGGAAAAACTAAGTGTTCACATGAAAGAGAATAATGTTGAACTCTTTTGCATATAGGTCACACAAAAGTTAATGGAGAGCTAACTCTTAAGAGCAAAAACTATAAAACTCTCATCAGGAAACACTGATAAATCTTTAAGACCTTACATCTTAAGAAATTGGGTTTGACAATAGGTTTTTTTATATGACATGAGAAGGATAAACAGCAAGGAATGAAATAGATAAATTAGACTGCATCACAATTTAAAAATTTTGTGCTTCATAAGCCATTACCAAAGTAAAAAGATGACCTACAGAACAGGATAAAATTTTTTCAAAACTGTATTTATAAGATACACACATAATCATAAAAAGACTAACAACCTAACTTAAAAACGGGCAAATCATTTGAATAGACATTTCTCCAAAGAAGACATCAAAACATAATATGCACATTTAAAAATGTTGAACATTATTCATCATCAGGGAAACACATATCAAATCCACAATCAGATGCCACTTTGCATCCACTAGAATGGTTATGATGAAACACGTACACCCAAGCGCACACACACATAATGACAAATGTTGAAGAAGATGTGGAAAACTCAAATCCTCATACACTGTTGGTGGGAATCTAAGAGGACAGAGCCACTTTGAAAATAATGTAGTATGGTCATAGCATGGAATATTATTTAGCCATAAAATGGAATGAAGTACTGATACTTCATTTGTAGTACCTGCTAAAAAATGGTTGAATCTTAAAAACTTTAAGCCAAATAAAAGTAGTTAGCCTAAAAACACTACTATTATATGCTTCCATTTATAGGCAATGGAAGTGGAAGCATATAAATGTCACATATAAGTGGAAGCATATAAATGTCACAACACAGAAATCATAGACAGAAAATAGTAGCTTTCTTGGAGCTGGACATGCACTGATACATAGGTGGACAGGTGACCAGTAAAGGTCATGGGATTTCTTTTCTGGCTTTCTGAGTGGCCTAAAACTGACTGTTCTGTTGTTTGCTCATATTTATTAATACACTGAAATCTACTGAAGTATATACTTCACATGGGTGATTCACACGTAAGTACAGCTGCTAAAAGTAAAAATGAAATGAAGCCAAGGTCAAATATATTTAAATACTAAAAAAAAGAAAACCTTAGAAAATTATAGTTTCTAAAGAAAATGGAAAAACTGAAGATCTTGTAAGACATTTCAAAGGAAAAAGGAAGCAAAAGTGGGAGAAAAGCCAGTAGAAGAATGTCTGGATTACTACCTCTCTCTTTCCAGGCAAGGTTACAGGTAGCACAACACATCAGTGAGCAAAACAGACCCAGCTCCTCCTGCCACCGGTTCTTAATAAAATAGGAAGCCCTGGACATTAGAGAATCAAATGCACAAGGAAATAAGACCGAAATAATAAGATCATAAAAAGCCATGCAGTAAATTAAAAAGCTAGGGGGATCAGTCAAGAACCTTGCTAAGAAGTGGCCCGGGAAAGGGCCATGCTCTCTTTCCCCTAAGAGCTACTCAGCAGAACTACCAACCAACACAAGCAGCAGGGACTCTTCCACACTGGGCAGCTAGATAGCTCCCACCATGAGGGAGTCTGAGAAACGCCCCCCACCTGTACCATCTTATCATCTGCAAACTGGAGAGAACTATGACGGGGATGGGGTTGTGAGTGTGACATTTAGATTCTAAAATCCTGAGAACCTGGAGTATGGTGGCAAGATGGGTGCTCTACCTCAGCGAGGGGTAGAAAGAACTTGCCCTTCCTCTGTCTTTTTGTTCTCCTTGGCCTCTCCCCAGAATAGATAATGTCCACCCACACTGGTGAAGATTTTTTTCATCTTCTTTACTCGGTCTACTGATTCAAATGCTAACTTCTTCCAGAAACAGCCACATAGACACATCTGAGAATAATGTTTTACCAGCTACCTGGGCATCCCTTAGCTTGATCACAGTGACACATAAAATTAACCATTAGAGTATATGTGTTAGGTTCTAACATATAAATAAGTACCATAAAATTAGGATCTAAACAGCCCTATCAAAGGAAAGAGACTGGCATACGAATAAACTGACCAAGTATTTGCTACTAACAAGAAATTCTTTCAAAGTCAAAATTAAACACTTTCAGTGAAGTGAAAAAATCAACTTCAAACCAACAGTTAAAAGATGGCAGAAAAAAATCTACAAATATTGACTTTTTAAAAAATGCTTAAGTGGTTAGTGTAATATCAGATAAAGTTAATTTGAGCAAGGGAAGTTATTAGAGATAAATTAATGATAAAATAGTTAATCAATAAGATATAGTAATCCTGAAAAATATATGCACTATGACTGTGAGGCACAAACTAAGTTGAAAGGAGAAATAGGAAGCTGGAGATTTTAACTCTCTTATTAGTAAAAATGGAGGTGATCAGAACGACACAACCAACAGATTCTAACTGACACCTTCAGGTCAAGTGATCTCACACAGGCAGAGTATGCATTTTTCCCTCAGGTTTTTATGTAGCAATCACCATAAACACCCTTCACTAACTATAAAAACAAAAGGGATAGCTAATGAACATTCCTCCAAAGAATCCAGAGGTCAAACAAGAAATCTACACAGAACGTATACAGCTGAGTAAAAATAAAAATACAGTGTATCAAAATACGTGGTATGCAATTGACACAGTGTTGAGAGGGACACTTATAATATGGAATGCTTATATTGAATGTGAGGAACGGTCCCAAATCAATAATCAAAGCTCCTATCTGAAGAAACTAGGAACAAAAAGAGCAAACCAAATGCAGTGCAAGCAGAAAACAGAAAAAATAAAAAAAGAACAGAGCCTAGTGTCATTGAAAATATAAAAACAACATAGAAAATCAATAAAACCAAAAGCAAGCTTTTAGAAAAAAATTAATAAACCTCTAGCAAGTGTTGGCAAAAAAGAAGACACAGACCATTGACATCTGGAATGAAGTGGTGTTTTAGTACCAATCCTACAGCCATTTCAAGGATAATAAAGATAAAATACAAACAATTTTAGCCCCATAAATTTGACAACTTAGAAGAAATGTACTATTTCCCCAAAAACTACAAACTACCAGAACTCAGCCATGATGAAGCAAATAATGTGAAAAGTCCTATAACAGAATTCATAATTAAAAGCTTGAGAAAAGTAAAGCCTTACACTCAGGGGGTTTCACTTGAGACTTATAAGAAAGTGTGTACAGAAAAATTAAAACCAACTTTACACAATCTTGTCCAGAAAACAAGACAGGGATATGGTCCTTTAATGAGACAGTCTTGACCTGATATTAAAAAATAAACATGGAAGGGAAAGTACAGACTGATATCTCTCAAATTAAACAGAAAATTTCCAACAAAATTTGGAAAATTGAATCAAACACTGTTTGAAATAATTATATGTCATACTAAGCAGGGTTTATTCCAGACATGCAAGTCTAGTTCAATTAGAAAGTCAAGTAATCCACCACATCAACAGGCTAATTAATTGGTATGGGCATATCAATTACCACTAAAGAAGTGTTTGACAAAATCTAGCACCCACTCATGGTAAATTTAGGAATAGACACAGGGCTTAACGTTGCTCAAACCATCTTGGCATAAAGAACAAAGTGGGAGGAATCGCTTTACCTTATAGTAAGGATTACTACACAGCTATATTAATCAAGACACTATAGGATCAATAAAGGAATAGACTCTTAGATGGATGGAACAGAGCAGAAGATGCAGAAACAGAGCTACAAAAAAAGTTATTGATTTCTGAAAAAATGTGAAGAAGTATTTCAATGGAGGAAAAAGTCTTTTCAACAAATGATTGAACTGGATACTAATAAACATTAAAGTGAACCTCAACCTAAACCTCAAACTTTATACAATAATGATCTCCAAATGGATTACAGGCTTAAATATAAAACTTTTAGAAATAAACCAGAAGAAATCATCAAGATTTAAAGCAAGGCAAACAGACTTGGCAAGTTATGGGTGAACTATAAAAAAGAAAATTGGTAAAATAAATTATTTAAAGCTTGTGACTATTTGAAGATGACAGAAAAGCTATGGGCTAGAAGAATACATTTATAAACCACATATACAATAAAGGTGTAATATCTAAAACATACAAATAAATCCCAAAGCTCAATGATAATGCATTTGAAATCTAATTAGAAAAAGGGCAAAATACATGAACAGGTATTTCACTGCAGAGGATACAGAGATAGCAAATAAACACACGAAAAGAAGTTCAACACCTTCAGCAATCAGAAAAATGCAAATTTAAACAAAATATATGATATAACCACACACCTATCCAAATGGCTCTCACAAAAATAGAAATAAAATAAGAACGGCTGAGATGAACAATACTGAAAGAGTCATTGTCTTTTGTACTACTTTGTATGCCATATGGTTTAAAAAATCATACTTATCAACCTGGAAAGAAAAATAAACTGTGACATAAGCAAGGATCCAACTCCATGAGACTCCAAGCCAGTCGATTACTCTTGAATCTCCTGCCTACAACTAGGAAGGAGGCTGGAAATGGTGATGCGTTTGGAGAACAGGTGCGACACTCTCAGGGAAGCCTGCGTTAGAGTATTGGGGAGTAGCATCACAGTCATCTTTAAACTGTTCCAAGGCTGTTAAAGAGACGAGAGCACAGGCATTATGCATTATGCATGGAGTAGACACTCATGAATATATAATGAACTTGCAAATGAATCACAGGTAGTACAGGTGAACCATCAGCAGACACGCTGACTCCAAGGCCCTAGTCCACTGTAGCTAAGTTTCAGGTCTCTGCAGCTCCCACTGAGCAAATGTGTTGCAAGCCCTGGCTATGGCACTAAGAGTCCCAAGTTTTAAACGCATCCCAGTCAGACTTCCCCTCTCAAGGTGACAGAATGCCCAGCACGGAGAGGATACAATTACTTCACACTCAACTCTGTAAATATGCATTTCTCAGTCAGACAAATGACTGATTGTTATGTCTGACATTCTGGATTGTAAATCATTGGAATAATATAATAAAACTTCAGGTATCTGAGAGCTGAGTTCTCCAAGCAACTCCTTAGGTCTCCCAATGCCATTAAAACTTTAACCATTTTGAATGAATATCTTTCCAGAGTAAATTATGTATATCCTGCTGTCTTGAGCAAACCGCAGCAAGCATAACTTAACCTTTTTGTGATTATTTAATATAATCACTACGCGCATTCGCTGTTCCGGCCCATATAAACCGTGCTGCCCTCTGGGCACTTTGGGTTAAATTGGGCTTTTTGCAACAGGAAATGACCTTGACTGCTGAGTTTTTCTAAACCCTAAGCATCTGCTTTTCATTACTTGTAGATGTTTTCTATGTAAACATCTTTTCACTGGCTGCTTGATAATGGGAGTTGATGCTTTGGTGGAGGATAGCTGCTGTCTTTCCTTTATAATTCTTAAAATTTTGCTTCTGAGTTGCCAGAAGCATAGAATATAGAAAAATGACACACAGAGGAAATCTGTTTACCAATGATAACTTCATTATATTTCCACTATCATCTGAAATGCTAAATACAACCACTAAATAATTAATCAAATAAAAAATCAAAGACCACTATACATTTTATGGGCCATTGTATGATTGTCATTTCATGGATTTCTTTAACTCTTGCTATCCAAAAGAAACAGTATATGCAAAATTTATTCCAGTGTATTTAGCTCTCTTTTTCTACAATACTGAAATGTTTTCTCCTTTCTGATAAACCCTAGTGACCTTCCAGGACGCAGCTGAACGTTCACCTTCCATGAAACATCTTGCATGATTTCCAGAGTACTCATCTTCCTTTTCCCTTCTTTCCTCCAGTGCCTCCTGCCTCAGTCTCTCCATGTTAGCCCACTTCCTATCACTTGTACATAACATCTGACACCCACCACTTAAAAGAGGAAAGGTTTAATTGAGCTTATGGTTTCAGGAAATTCAGTCCATGGCAGGCTGGCTCCAAGGCAGAAAGATCTGTGTCTGTAGATACCACCAGCATTGTGGAAGTGGAAGTGCCTGGTATAGCAAAGCTGCTTCATTCATGGTGGCAGGAAGCAGAGCACAGAAACAGTGCCAGAGAGCAGTGAATGAAGCAGCAGATATAGCACTCCAGGTCACACCTCCGTGACCCACACAGATACACCCAGGACTGCGCTTTACCAATATCCCAGGCCTTTCGATCCAACGAACAAATCACAATTAACAGTCACACTTTTATTCACAGTTTTAGGCCTAAGAGCTCCTGGCCTGGTCAGATGATAAGTTCCTCAGATCAAAGAATGTATCTTGCATTTCTAGTGTAATTTTTCATTTGCAGTCAGCATAAGTCTAGCCATACAATAGACTAAGAAAAAAGCTCAATAAATATAAACAATAGACTGACAATATTAACATTAACCAAGTCAAACATTTTTTTGATTTATAAACTATAGACATCAAATTGCCTTCATGCTGGCTATTGTTTGTCTTCTTCCTCTCACCTCATTTTATTTTCCACCTCTGTGTCCTGCAGTGTGCCCTGTGAGGAAAACCCACACTGCAGGGGCCACACTCACAGATAGAATACTGGCCCTCCAAGGATGTCCATGCACTAACCTTTGGAACTTGTGAATATAGTATTTAAGGGCTAAGGTTCTTTGCAAATGTGATTGTAAAATGGATAGATTACCTAGATTATTGTCTGGACCCAGAAGAATCAAAGGTAAATTCCTTTTCTGGCTGTGGTCAGAGACGTGATAACTGAAATGGAGTCACACAGCTGTGATGTGAGGACACAACCTCACTGAGCTGTAACCAAGAAGATGGAGGACAGGGCCCTGTGTCAAGGAATGCTGATGATATCTACAGTTTAGAAAAGAAAGGACACTGACTCCACACTACAGTCTTCAGAAAGAAACACAGCCCTAAAGACAGCTGGGTTTTAGCCAGTTGAGAGCCAGATTGAATTTCTGATCTACAAAACTGTAAGGTGATGGTGGTCTTTTCTCTTTTCTCCCTCCCTGTTTCAGCCCGCACCTATGTGCTCTTGTCTCCCAATGGGTAGTCCTTCATTCTCCATGCACCCTGCTCCCACTGGGCTTTGGTCAGAATATTTGCTTTTTCACCTCCACACCTTTGAAGACAGCAATGATTCCATACTGGTGACTGCTTCTAAAAACATCTCTGTCCCTCACTTGTTCACTCAGTCCTGCCATGCCTCTGCTCATAATCTACCATAATGCAAATTTTATTGGAACTACCTGGGGCAGGTCTGTTTTCTGTAAGCACGTATGCTGGATAGTCCTGTTCCCTTAAAGCTTTGTGAAAAGTCACTGAAAGTTCAAGTATATTTAAGGGAGGAGTATATGAAGTAGCAGAGAAATGGGGAAGGCATGAAGAGAAATCCTCTAGCCCCTGATAGAAGCTTCAGTTTTTCATGACTTCTCTGTTCCCAGGAGGCATACCAGTGATTTTCCTTGTTCTGTGACATCCCTCTACCCTTTCAATCTATGGGCTCACCTCTCCACCGCTGCCATGTGTACATGTTTTTCTTGGTGGATATTTACTGTTCTCTGTGTGCCATTTATATGTTTGCAACCATCTTTCATTTTTTGGTATTTGATGTTCAGGACGCAAACAGATCTCTGAAAACAAGGGGATCAAGCTCTCAGAATGAGTGTCACAAAGATCACTAATGCGCAAAACTATATTCCAGGTTCGGCATGAGCACACTGGCCTAACCCTGAGAAAAAGGCTATGTGGATTAAGACAATGGCGGAGCACAGCACAGCTCCTTCCTTACCAGGACAGACGCCCAGGTGCTTCAGATCATTTGGTGCTGCACCCAGAAGCGAGGCTGTCACACAACCATGCTGTCTGCTCCAGGCGTCCTTACCTTACTTCTCAGACAAGACCCACTTTCGCACTGTGCTTGTGGACCAACTAACATGAGAACTCATGGTGCTGAGTGATCATCCACCCCAGCACCGTCATTTCATTAAGGAGGACAGGACAGCCCTGAAAGGGGGAGGCAGGTGTGGTGCTGCAGGGCTGGGGGATCACCGAGTCAGGTTTCTTGGAAGTTTGGAATGTAGCTTCATCGCGAAACTGTGCAAACTTGGCCAAGTTGCTTTACACCTCCGTATCTGTACAATGAGGGAGACAGTTCTGTCTACCACAGGGTTGCTGAGGAAATTAAGAGATATCTGTGAAGTGATTAGAAAAAATGCCTACAAATGGGATGTGAGCTGAAGGTATTGAAATGGAAATGAAGCCTGGTGTAGTTTCATGCATGATTTACTCTCAGGATCCTGAAGGAAAAGATATTCTTTGTGGACACCAAAAGCCTGGTTCAAAGAGTTGAAGCAAGATGGCCAAAGTCACGAAGTTCATGTTCTGTGGAAAAGATTCAAATCCAGGTCTCCCTGACTCTGAGGCCCCACGTGCTCGCACTCTCTCATGCTGTGGCTTTTTTATTCGCAGCAGTAGCACTGACCTTGCTGCTGACTGGCACTGACATTCAGTCAGTATGTGTCCTCACGACTTGTGTTCCTTAGGTTATTGTTGACCCTTTCCACCCCTTTCCTTCAAATATGCTGTCTGAAGTAGCACCGCACACCCTCCAGCCCTTCCTTTGCTTTGTTTTTCTTTACACCTCTTACCGCTATTGATCAACATACAAATGTTTGTTGGCTGATTTTTCTTCTTCCCCACTGAAATTATAAGCTAAACACAAGCAAGAACTTTTGACAGCTGTCCCTATTGCAGTGATCACAGCATATAGAATGTAGCCTACCAAGCACAATAGGTACTCACAAAGTAGTTCTGATGAAAAGTGAATGACTGAATAAATGCATGAATGAGTGAATGAAATTCTGTCTCTCAACAAGTACTGGTCAACAAACATATATTCAGTAAGATCACTCAGCACATCTAGGTTCAGTCACAATCATTTTAAAGGGCATGAAACCCTCCCTCCATTCACTGTCCCTCATCAGGTGCTGCCATTCACAGCCATTTTCCATCCCAAACCACTGTCCACCGAGAAGTTAAAACACTTTCCATCATCTGGATCGTGCTCATTCTCTATGTAAAAGCTTACTGCCCTCAACATTTGTTAGTGCACTGCAAACCCAACCTGTTAATCACGGCACTCCTGGCTCTTTTCTAGCTTCCCATTTCATTTTAAAGCTAACTCTTCTCACTACCTGGCACGTCTCAAATTCTAATTATTATTGTCTGTTTTATATTGAACATGGCCCTACTAACTTGCATTTGCTTAATGAAACTGCCATTTCTTTCTATCACATAACTATTCGAGTTAAAATCAATTCTTCCTAGAGAGCTGGGTCCCGATAAAATCATTACAAACCATTTGTTCTTATTTCTGCATGGTACCATGAAAAAGAAAATTAAATTGTTCTACTTCTTGCCTTCTAGGCTCCTGATATTGAACACAATTTGTGGTGATGTAAGAACTTAGTTATATTAGGATACAAATCACACACAAATAACCAGTTCGTGAGCTGAAGACATGAAGCATAGGGGGATTTGGAAAGTAGAGACATGCCAACTGGGAGACTGCGTGTGTACATCACAGGGGATTTTTCTAGTAGGTTTACTGTTTGCCATCTCTTCTGCTTTGAATCTTTTTCCACTTTTTGCATTAAAATTGCACTAAAATTTCTCACTGAATAGTTTCTTGAAGTTCAAACAGCACTTAAACTTGGAGACTCCCATTTCTCAGATATAGCTTTGTGCCTCTGGGTGTTTATTCCTGTGGGATGCCCAGGTGTTCAAAATTCACATCATGTGGTTCCAAGAACATAACAGATAGTACCTCTTAGTACATAGTAGGTATACAGCTTCAAAAAATCTATAATTACAATTTTGTTATAGATTGTGCCTGTTAGATACTAAAGAATTTAATTTAGTTCTCAAAAACATTTTTATATAACAGATACATGTATGTTTCTGTTATATAATATGTGTGCATACTTGGTGCACAAAAGATAATATACTCTTTTATTAACAAAGGTAGCCTCCACCTTTCTAGAGTTTCCTATTTTGTATAACGATTGGGGCTTGTTTTTACAATTGGAAATCATACTTAAAAATGCAGCATGTGGCATACTATACAGATACCAATAACGTTCTCCCCGTCAGACCCCTCAGCCAATTGTCATTAGTTTGTAATTTAACTTAATAGCAGGGTTTTTTTTTGCACATTTAGCAAAACTTTCAATCTGACCACCAAAGTCTGCATGCAAATGCACGTGCCCCATGTCACCTTCCTCAACACACCCCAGCCCTGAGTCATTAGCACAACCCGTCCTTGACTGAACCTGACCCAGGATGACAGAGTGTTAGGTAAAAAACAAAGGAACAACTAGAAAGACAATTCTGATGAGAGGCTTCCATAGCTGTTTCAAGCCAGGGTAAGGCAATTACAGAAAGTAAACCTGGGATATCAAGCAAGAATGAGCTGATGCCTCAAAATATCCAAGTTCATTATTAAGTATCTAATCTGTGCTAGCCTGGGAATCGGGCTACTACACAGATAATGTGTTAGTGCCACTTTGACACTGTGAAGAAAGCACTATTTTTACATCGCTTTAGAGGGAGGGTTATGACTGCAGGGCGATGAGTGACTTGCCCAAGTCCACAGAGGGAATAAACTGAACAATTGGGACTCACGCTGCTGTCTGTCTGCCCCTCAGCCTTGGTTCTTTCTTTGTACACAGCTGGCCTGACCTGGTGATCCTAGTAATCCTACCTGGAAAGTCAGGAGGCCAAGGCCAAGAATGCGAGGAGGGGAGCTCAAGGCTTAGGGAATTTTCTAAACAGCCCCCTAACCCCAAGGCAAAGGGTCTGGGCGGAGGGAACCTAACAGGGAAGAATGTAATTCAGAGGGCCCAGAATGTCCTCATGACACAGACACACATTTAGCAGGCAGTGCCGTATTTCACAGATTGATTTTAAAGAGTTCTTTTTACAACATCATCTTTTTCTCTCCTTTCTTTGCACATGGAACCCCCAGCCTCTTTCCTATAACCTAAATCAAGTCCCACTGTGAGTTATGTATGCAGTACTTCCTCTCAGTGTGCTTGGCTTTAGAATACATTCACAACCACTGGAGCCAGAATGCACAGAAATGAGTATCAGAGAGATGGAGAGAGAGAAGAATCTGCCAGTCTCGAGCCCTCATATAGCTCTGGGCAAACAAAATCAAGCTACCAGGATTAAAAAGTACATACAGGGATACTGTGCACCGTGTAAGTGGTGACCACCTACGCAGAGGTCTGGGTGGGGAACAGATCTGTCTTTCTTTCCTTCTACACCAGTGGTTTCCTTTGTGAAATCTAGGCTTTGGGTTCTGGCTTCCAAGGCTCCTTGAATGCTTGCTTGCTGTTAAATAAGAATGGATTGTTGAATAATAACGAGAAAACAGCCTCCAACAGAATCACTTAACTCCAGGAATGCTTTTTAAATGTATATTTTGGGCTGCACACTGCTTTATTTAAGTCTAGATAACAGTGCCATTTTCTTCCCAATCCAGGCTCTGTCCCCCGCCTCACTAGGAGATAGATGAAGCTCTCATTCTTTTGGTGTTTTAATTTCCTCAGTGGGCAAGCAAGGATGATACATCCATTCTACCTTCCAGAACTTCTGAATGGATTACAGCAAAACCTTTTATAATGCTTTGGCTTAAAAGATTTTTCTCTGAATCATATTTATGGTCTCAATATTCTATTTTCCCCAAACAGTCATCAATAGGATTTACAAAGGAAAATATCCATATAATTAGATTAATTTCCCTAAATCCCTGGATGATCTCAAAATGTTTGGCCATGACTAATCAATGAATTTGAATTTTTGGCAAGTGGTAATCATTATGTACGTGTCTCACATATCTCCACTTCTCTGCATAGTCAGGGCAATGTGGTTTAACTAATTGTGAGAAGAGAAATGTTAATATTCAACAGTATTAGACTTCTATTTACTGGACTAGAATTCTCCTGATGAATGAGAAATCAAGATGCTAAAACCTTGCACAGATGCCAAAGCATCAAGTATTCCAAATTCCATAATATCATACAGAGACTAGAGGCTGGAAATCATCTTTCAAAAGCACAGCTAGTGGAAAGGTTTGGCTGGATAGAAGAAGTGAGGGAGGTACAATTTTCTAAGCACCTGCAGACTTTGTGCTATGTATCTTATTGCACCAGTGTATTTAGCCTCATCATAACTCCTACTGGTCCACCATTTAACCAGAGAATAATCGGACAGCCAGGGAGGTAGAACAGTTTACCTAAATTCAGCCAGATGACCATGATCAAACTCCAGATCTCTATCAGAGTTCACAGTTCAGATGTCAAACCAAAAATCTGTAAGTCTATCTCAGTAGTAAAACATCAACAAGTTGATCAACAGATTTTCCTTTCAAGGAGAACAATTCCTGGTGTAAAGCAGACATGGAGACAGGAAATGATAAAGCCATGTGTGTGTCCCTTTTGGGAGATGAAAAATCCCCATCTGCTTATGCAACTAAACATCATATATCTGATATGAAAATGTATAATAATCCTCATACGAAAATAAGAGCTCCAATTTATTGAAAATGTATTACTTTAGGGCCTCAAAAACATTTCAAAGCTTCTTGTAACATTTAGTTGTAAATATTGCAACCTTATTGTACAAAGGAAATAAATTAAGGTTAGGTAAATAACAGTACTTGTACAGAATTATTCTGTACAGAATTTGCAAGTGGCCAGGAAGACTCCTTGATCACATATTATTTATATATTACTATTTTTATCCTCAGAACAACCCCATGAAGCAAGTTTTAGTATCAGTCATTTACAGATATGGGAAACTGATACACAGAGAAGTTAAGTAACTTCAGGGGTCACACCACTTCCAGATACTAGGTTGACACTTTTAATCTTTGTGGTCCCGAGCCAACAGCCAACCCCTTAAGCACTTCTCTGTTCATTATCACAAACAACAAGTGGATGTAGAAAGATTAGAGCCAAGGACTTGGACTCCAAGCCAGCCTTCCTCCTGTGTCTTTATATACTTCCTGTGCCTTTATTAACTCTGGCTGCTCTTAAAACAACATGTGGATCATCTTGGCAATAGGACTTCCACTGAGCGCTGTGACCATTTTATCATGTGTGAAAGCAAAGTTCTCATTGGAGTTGCCTCATTCGTAAGTGTTAGTGAATCCTGAAGGGTGAGCTGAACACCTTCCCTGTTGCTTGACAAGGAAGTTCTCATTCTGACTCTCATTTGACTGGTTGGCAGGCTCTGAGACAGTCCTTGGGCCCGGGGACACTGGGAGACGCAGCCCAGGGAACCTTCCCGACTTCTGCAAAAATGTTTCTATGCACAAAGATGGAAGTTTGCGTCTATACCTCCCTTAAGTTTTCACGTTCACCAACATATATTACATTTCAATTCTACAATGGGCACTTTGGGGGCCAGTTTCCTTGTCCTCGATGATAGCAAAATCTACTGGGGGAAATACAAATACTGGAAGGAAGCGTAATTCACATCATTGTGCCAAGGAGCACTCTTGACTCTGTGTCCAAGTTCAAGTTTCTGTTATAAGTGAGAAAATTAGAACAGGCTCAGAACACTCCTGGGGTCAAGTCAAGGCACATAAAGGTGAGATATGGGATCTCCCAATGTGTTTGCCTCTCATAAATGAGTCTAGGTAACCCTGTGAGCTTTTAGGTAGCCCTGGAGAATTAGGCAGATCATTATTATTGTTTTTAGTATTTTATTCTCTAACTATGAGTTTAGCACATCTTTTCTTCAGGGGTTTGTGTCCCTGAGAGCAAAATAAACTCAACATTTTCTTCCTGCAATCTCTCATGAATATTAATGCTGTCTTTATTTATTGTTCAGCAAAATATGACAAAAATAAAAATGCACTACAGCGAAAAAGAACATGAATACACCAAAAATATCTGGCTACTGTCAAGGTACTTTTGTCATCATCATTATCAGTAAATGCAGCATTGACAGGCAAGCTCCTTATACCACACTGTCCCGTAATTCTTCCTAACTGCTGACCTCTCTTAAAGGGTCCTGGTGGTTCCTTGATTACTATTGTGAAACTCCCATTAACTTCCCAGTTGCACAGTTTCGGGGGCCCTTAATCTAGAAACATGGAGTTCAGTAGCAAGGGGACAGGTGATGTATACAACTGTCAAGGCCCCCAAGGGCGCTCTATACGCAGAAGCTCAAATACATAAAGCAAACAATTTAATCAGTTCTGATTGAAAGGAGGTGGAGATGGAGTCCTACCGGCACGGACCAAGCCTCATAGCCAGAAGCAGCTTGAAGCATCTCCAGAGCCCTTTGAGGTTTTGCTCACCACTCTCCAAAAGTGACTGATACAATGCATCTTAGAGATGACAATGGCCCAAGACACCAAGCCAGTAAAAGAGACAGAGTTGAGACTAATCTTCCCATCCCTTCCACCCTCTTCTCATGACCTCTTCACACTACTTCCTGTCTCCCTTTCGGGTTCAAGTGGAGGAAGGGACACGTGGGACCATTTTCAGGAAATATTCATCATGGCAGTCTGCTTTCCAATGTTGGAGAGATGGGATCCCTCTGTGGTTGGTCAGTTCCACAGAGTCACGATATGGTCAGTACATGGTACATACTATGGCATGTGGGACCAGTAAGGTACAGTGGTCAGCCTGGACACCAGTACCTGTGTTCTCAGACCTGGAATAAATAGGACATAGAAAATTCTTGGTATGAGAGGTCTTTTGCAAATGGGAAGGGGACAAAGAGATGGAAGGAGGGGAGAGAGGGAAGGAGAAAACAGATGTAAAAAGAATTAAGTGGTGTTAGGGACACGCACCAACTCCCCATGATGAATGTGACCCCTATGCACTGCAAGCATATACTGATGAACATAAAAATTAAAAATAAACGAATACACAGAAGAAAAACACACCCTGGAGCTCTGGAAGATGCCAATGAAAGTGGCCACACTGCCAACCTGACTGAGATTCTGGAAAGCACAGTTAGAGTCTTCCCTAGTTGAACCTTATTCCTGAGAGTGCCGCTGAATCCCAGGCAGTGCCCTCTGACCACTGATAAAATTCTGTTCAAGGCATAAAAACTTATGACAGCTGAGAATACTTTCAAGTACATGTATCCATTTGATTGAACAGCGGACAAGTGTTATCCAGCACAGTAGATCCAGTGTCACTGCCGCTGGCTTGCGACTAAGGTCTGAGCAAATCCCTTCAGTGGTTGTATGATAAATTGGGCTTCAGAGAGCATTAAAGGCTCTATGGTCAATCAGCGACAGTCATGACCACAGCTATACCTTGAACCCAGTCTGGTGTTATTCCTGCTACAAGCTGCCTTGTAATCTATGTCTGCCTTCCTAGAGGAGATCTTCTGTGATACTCAAAAGAGGCAAAGCATTCCTCAGCATTCTCTTATTCATTTTGATAGAGAAGAACTGAACCTTAGCCTAATCACATCCATAGCAGGATTTTTCACCATATAAAATGTACTTGAGCAATTATTCTTCCTGATAACCTTCAGCAATGGCAGGATTTATCTGAAGGCAGTCACAATTATTTTCTCAAAAAATTTTGCCTTTTATGTGAGCAGGTTACAAAATAGCTCCTTTGCATAGTATGACAGAAGAGAAAAATAGGCTGATAATGCAATGAGCATTGGTACAATTTTTAAAATGTATAAATTTATGATGTGGCTATTAACTACATGAGCACTGATGAATATATAATGTCATAAATCATAAAGTTAAATATTTAGAGATCTACTGTATATAACACTAGAAAAAAACAGAGACATGGATCCAGAAATAACTCACATTGGTCTCCTCCGTTTTATCTGGTAGGACTGAAACATACCTAGTGTGTGTGGTCCATTTCTCAAGCTATCTACGAAGGGGCAGATCTTGTCCCATTTCAAGAACTAATTCCCAGATGTTACAGGACAAGGCAAAAACATGCCTCTCAAGGAAAGCAACAGAAAATCAGGGGCAAAAAAATGGAATTCACCTTTTCAGAAATCTAGAGACTAACCGTAAGCTTGGAGCAATCCAAGTAATATTTAGTAGAAAGAAAAACAAAAACAAAACAATCCCAAAAACAAACAAGGAAATGAAAAGCCGGATAATTTTCAGCGTGAACTGCATGTCCGTGTTTGAACTGACCCTAGTCCTGCCCCTGCTATGCAGCTCAACAGCAGCCTTGAAGGTCACAATCCACACTTCAGGGAGGCAGAACACAGGTGACCAGCGGAGAATTCCTGTTCCTCTGCCTTCTGGTCCCTGGAAGGCTTGCCCAGAAAGCCCATCTTTATCTTGCCCAATGGGAACTCCCCTAGTGCTAAAGCGGTTCCTCCTCAAGGTAGTAGCAAGAGCTTTTGCAGGTAAATGTTTTAGTCTCTGCCTTCGGATTTGCTTCTTGCTTTCAGACTCTGAGAGTCAATCAAAAGTGACCTCTTTGAGTCTTCTCGGGTATTTCCTGAGCTCCACACAGTGCCGGGCCTGCACTTGACCTTAGGGGTCCCCAGAAACATGTCAGAGCTTTGGCCTTATTCCCAAAGCACTTCACTCCCAGGCTGTCTCTCAAGTGCTTTGGTTAACACGTTGTTTCTCCCAACTATTACCTGTTGTCTTAGGCAGTAGAGACTAGAATAGGCCTGAAGCTTTCCCTTTAAGATAGGGAACCAGGCCTGCCCTCCCCTGTCACCCCTTCAGTACTGGAATTCCCAGCTAATGCAAAAAGAGGAGGCCAGGAGCTCAGCGAGGAGAGGGGAAGCGAGGAGAGGGGAGGGGAGGAGAGGAGAGGAGAGGAGAGGAGAGGAAAAGAGAAGAGGAGAGTAAAGGACAGGAGAGGAGAGGAGAAGGGGGAAGGGGAAGGGGAGTGGGGAGAGACAAGACAGAGTCAGAGTGCAGCTCTTTTTGCTTGGTTAGCCCTTTTATGAGGTAAGGGAAGGGAAGGGAGGGGGAGGGAGAGGGAGAGAGAGAGGGGGAGGGCAAAGAGAAAGAGAAAGGAAATGGTTAAAATAAATGAATGTGGTAAAGTTGAAAGGTGCAAAATCAAAAGCAAAAATTAGTTGTATTTTTATACTCTAACAAGGTACCTGAAAGGGAAATTTGGGAAGTAATCTCATTTAAAATATAGTACTAAAAATAATAAAATACTTAGAAATTCGACCAATGAGGTAAATACTTCTGTACTGAGAACTAGAAGATGCTGCTGAATTTTTCAACACCTTCACAATTTGGAAAAACTTCCTCTGTTCATAAACTGGAAAGATCAGTAACATTAAGATGGTATTACCTCCTCCCCATATTAATTACTGATACAATATAATCTTATTAAAATTCAAACTACCATCGCTTTAAAAATGTACAAGCTGCACCTAAATGTGAACCTTGATGTGAAAATTTGAAAGACGCCAATTAACATAAATAATCTGGAAAGGACAAAACAAGCTGTGAGGACTTGTATTTCTTAATTTCAAATTTTACTGCAAAGGTGCAGGAATCACAGCAGTGTAGTACACTCAGAAGGGCAGGCAGAGAAGTCAGTGGAACAGCATCCAGAAACAAACTGTTTATGCTCAACTGATTTTCCATGGAGCATGACAATAACACTCAATTGAGACAGAATAGCATTTTCAGTGAAAAGAGTTGGAATAATTAGATATCCTCGTGCAAAAGTATAATGTGAACCCCCACCTCAAACTATGTACAAAATTAACTCAAAATGGATTAAGCATCTAAATGTCAATGCATAGTATGTCCAGAAGAAAACAGAGGTATAAATTGTTGTGACTTCAGATGAGGTGATGATTTGTAATAATGTAAGCACTAGCAGGCAACAAAATATGAACAAATTTGACTTCATTACAATAAATTTGTCTAGGTGAGTCCAAGAACATTACAAATAAAATCAAAAGACAGCTCACAAAATGGAATATCTCCACATTGTATATTTGATAAAGATCTAGTACCTGGAATATACAGAGAAGGCATACAACTCAACAATAAGCACACTAACAACCCAACTTTAAAATTTATAAGGATCTGAGTAGTTATGTCTACAAGCAAGATGCACAAATGGAAGATAAGCACCTGAAAAGATGCTCAAGATCATTGTTCATTAGAGAAATGCAAATCAAAACCATAATGGAATACAACTTCACACCCCTTAGAATGAATATAATGAAATAGATGCAAAAACTTCAGGATGATTTTTGGGGATGTGGCTCAGTGGCAGAGTGGTTGGGTAGAATCTGTGAGACTCTGGGTTCAAATCCCAGTACTACAAAACCAATCAAGCAAACACCCACATAATATCAAGTATTAAAGACAATGCAGGAAAATCAGACTTCTTTGATGATGAGACTATAAACTGGAATAGCTGCTGTTTTGGTTTGGGGCTTATTTTTGCAAGGGGAGACAGTATAATAGAGGACACATATTTTCTAAGATTATTTACAATAGTCACCCAAAGGATGACATACAAGAGAGTGCAGGAAATCTGTCCACACATGAAGACCAAGGAATCCAGCTGAGTATCTGGATCCCACGGAAATGTCCTGCAGGAGTCCAGCTGAAGACCTAAAGCTCATAACAGTGCCTCCCACGAATCCAACTGGAGGCCCAGAACCCATAACAATATCTCATGCAGGCCTGTCTCACGGATCTGCGCTGGGAAGGCCCAAAGGTCAGTGGTGGAATCTAGAAAGTCTGTGCCAGCAGGATAAAGGAGCTGTGCTAGCAGGCTGAAGGATCTGCACTGGAGCCAGAAAGCAACACTCAAAGTAAGAACCAGAGCTCCCCCAAAAGGTACCACAGCCATCCTGAGCAACAGTGAGGTCCTGAGCTCCTCCAATGGTGAAGGCAGCTGAGTTCCCATCAGGAAAGCCAACACAGCAAGCTTCTTCAGGAGACTGAGCCACACACCTTCTTTCCCACCAGAGCCAGGAAGTAATGCTCAGAGTGAGGACCAGAGCTCCCCCAAAGTGAACTGAAGCTATTCTCAGTGCCAACAAGGCCCCAAGCGCCTTGGAGGATGAAAACAGCCAAGTTCATCAGGACAGCCAGCATGACGAGCTCCTCCAACAGAACCAACAGCTCCTTACAGCTTCTACCAGCTCCCAACAGCTTTTCTCCACTCCCAACAGCCTTATTCGTCCTTCTCCAATTCTGCCTCTTAAGCTGCTGGCAACAGTCCCCAGGTGGGCAGCCCACACCCGGCACAACGCTTACACAGTTCAGCTGGGGGTTATAAGTTGACCACCAATTGTCAATCCACTACAGTTGCTGTGGAAAATAGTTTCCTAGTTTCTCAAAAATTTCAACATGGAGTTCCACATGACCTAGCAATTCTACTTTAAGTATACAAGCAAGAGACATCTACACAAAGCTTCAACACAAATGCTGACAGCAGTACTATTAATTATAGCCAAGTGGTAAATGACCTCAGTTCATTAGTGATGATGAATGAAAATAAAAAGGTGTACCCTTGCAACAGATTATACCCTTAATCCAAGTATCACACCCATAATTCATTTTCACACAGCCTAACCCAGACACCTTTTAAACTCCCCACCTATAACCCCATGAGGCTTTGGGGGAACATTGAGATACAAGCCATAATAATAGCCAGGCACAAAAAGCAACAAACTATGAATCCATTTAAATAAAATCTCCAGAAAAATAAAAATCTAGAAAGACTGTATCAGTGCTTTCCAAGGGGTAGAGGGAAGAGAAAATGAATTAACTACTAGCAGGTAATGGGTTTATTTATGGGGTGATAGCAGTCCTCTGGAATTGTTAAAGAGTGTTACACAGTATTATGAATATACTAAAAATTCACTGAACTTAATATTGGTTCAAATCATTAAAAAATGGATTTTATGTTGTGTGTATGTTAAATCTAATACAAAAAGAAAAGAGTGAATTGCCAAAGACAGGTTGTAACTTTTATCTGGCTTATGGACTACTCCAAGATAGGCTGTTAGACACAACAGCAAGATAAGAATTGGGAAATATTTCTTCTCTAATTGACATCTAAAGGGAGAAACTGCTGGGGCACAGTTTTATGTAATAAGAAATAGAAGAACTGTCCTAGGTAGGAAACAAAGGTAATTATGAGTTACACAGAACCTCAGTAAACAGCCAGTTCCAGAATGCATAAGAGACAAATTTCATTTCTCACATATCTGTACGCGTTTAAAAGCATTGCTGCCGTTTAAAGAGTGGGAGCAGCCGTGGTGAGAAGTGGATTTCAGTGGCAGTAATGCACTCACCAAATGGGATCGGTGCTGAGTAGTAACAAGCTACAAAGCAAGTGGGAGCAGACAGCCTAAGATAAGGGAAAAGAGAGAAATGTTTAGACTACAGAACTGGGGAACAGGCCTAAAGAAAAGCGAAGAGCAGGCTTTCCCGTGTGCTAAGACAGGCCTTCTCATGCATCTGGAAGGGGCAGTCCAGAGTCACTGAGAGTGAAAGATAAGGACAGGAGAACTGCCTGCATGGAGAAGCTCACTGGTACCTGGAAGTTCCAACCAAATAAAAGAAGGGGCAAAAGGTGGAGGAGGAGGAGGAAGGGAATGATGACCATGACGATGATGACAAAATAAAAGAGGAAGACAAGGACTACAGGGATGGCAAGATAAGAAGCAGAAAGACCACACCTCTTCCTCTCAACATACCTACTTGGTCAAAGAGAAGACACAAGGTCTTAGCTTCACAGAACAGAGACTACAGGGAGGGACAGAAGGAAAGTAAAACAGAGGAAAGGCCTACCAAAGTCGAACTACTGTTCAGATTTAATTGCAGATACATTAAGCAGAATGGTAACTCCTCAGCATTGATTTTTTTTTTAAATTTCAAAGCATGGTTTATTTTAACTTTTATTTTTATTAGCATATGTTTGCAGTACATAATGATTACATTCATCATGGGGACCTGGTCCCTATACATAACTTATCTTAATTCTTTCTACATCTCCTTCCCCTCCCCACTCCAGCTCCTGTGTTTTATATGCAGAAGCACAGGAAAGCATTGGTTTTTCCAGTAGTTCTTTAAACACACGTCAGAACCACCAGGAAGGCTTGTTCAAGCTGGGGTTGTTGGCTCCGTCCCCAGAGTTTCTGAGGCAGTAGGACTGTGAGAGGCCCAAGAAGGTGCATTTCTAACAAGTTCCTGGGTGTGACCCACAGTTGCTCATTTGGTTCGAATTTCACATTGAGAACTATGGACTTAGAAAAGCAAGGCAAGAGGAAGGAATCTTGGTGACATGCCAGCACTGGAGCTCAGAGAGAGTAGGGCCAGGTGGGCAAAGTTTCACCCTCACAGAGAAATATATAGATGTTTATACATTTGTATGTCAATTGTTGATGGTGCTCTTTTCTTTCCATTTTGCATGCTAATTGTTCTTATAGGTAACCATGGAAATCCAGGATTAGTAAAAAGTATGTGTACAACTCTGCATATTTTAGATTTTTCTTATACAGAGAAAAAAAGTGTTACAACAAATTCTATTAGCATGTGAGAATTGTACAGGGAAGAACTGGAGCAGAAAAAAATTCGGGTAGACCTGTGCTATAAAATGTGTTAAATTTTTTTTTAAAAAAGTTTAGAGAATTGTTTAATCTCTAGCCTTTACTCCAAAGGAGAATTTCTTTTAGAGAACTCTGAAGAAAAAAAATTCTAGCTACAGTTGCCAGATTAAGCAAATAAAAACACAGGACTTTCAGTGAAATTTGAATTTCAGATGATAAACAATGATTTTCAAAATATAAAAATGTTTCTTGCATTATTTGGGGCAGACTTACACTCAAATGGTTTTCATTGTGTACGTGAAATTCAGCTTTAAAGTGGACACCTACACTTTCTCTGGCAACCCTAAGGCACTTCAACTAACCGTTCATTCACAAAGTGGTCCGTAAGTGTCATAAGGCAAACAGAAGCAGACCAAACTGTCCACACAGCACAGCAAAGAATGGAAGGATGGCCACACTGCAAAGGTTTTAAGGATGCAGCAAAGGGAGCCCAATGGATGAAGGGATGATAATAGTCAAGGAGGGGAAGCTACAAGGAAATGCGACTTCAGCAGTCCTGAAGGCGGAGGAGAATTTGATTAGCAAAAGGTAGCACCAAGGGCAGTCAGAAGTGACCGGTAGGTATGCAAAGCGTAGGGTCAGGACCACGGACAGCGGGCAGAGATGAGCGTGGAGCTTTAGCAGGTACGTGATGGACCAGGTCAGTTCCCACGCACCGCGCACAAGGTGTGTAGCACAGAGCTTCTTGGACCACAGTTACTGACCCTCCTCAATGGTTAATAAATATACATGACCACAAACTGCGGACCCATTTTTCTTCCAGCACCATGAGCATGACATGGAAAGACCTGAAAACGTAGCACACTACAGAAGCCTACACACTGAGCCCTTGAGACAGAGAAAGAGCATCTGGTGCTCAGGGTGTTTTTAATTAGAAAATAAATAGATCTTTGACTCCAATGCCAAGAAAAAGATACCTAGGAAATTTTGCCTGGAGAGAAAGAGAAAAGAAGCAGCTGGAAAGAGTCAAGTTTTTCTCTGATTCCAGTTGGAAATGCAGGTTCTGAATCCTGCCCTAACTGGGGCCTGGACTTGGAATCTACAGCACGGGCCACAGTCTCTGCAGTACACTATGGAATGAGACAGTCTGGCTTCAAATTCCCAGCTGCAAAACAACAGTTCGGGGCCCCGGAGAGTTCAATGAAGAAGACATTTGTGGCTGGAGGTGCATTCACTGAAGGCCAGGCTTCAAGAGAAAGAAGAACTGCTCACTCAATACTTCCCCTAGGGATGAGCAGCAGTGACTGATATTCTAAGTAGGCATCAATCACCCTGAGGTGGAGAACCAAATGTTAACCCATCCCTTTCAGGAAAGTCTTCGTCAGCCCATGTGCACTTGCTACGTGATTTGTTTTCCCATTTGATCCCCATTTCATCAATATTACCCTAGCGATGATACTTGTTGTTCACTTGTTGGTTGACCATAGTTTTGTCCCACTTCACACCCACCCTATGATGTGCCATTAGATCAGTATTACCTAAAGGACTACACTTGTAACATTATTGATTAGTTACAGCTGTCCCACATTAAGCTTTAATCACTTTGTGCCTTTGCTCAGTGAACACCCTTGAGAAGCGTGTTGGTGTGCAACCCATTTTGTGGGTCCCCTTCTGTCTCTCTCAGACAGAAGCCTTCTTTCTCTCAGTAAATTCTTCCTACCCTTAAAGAAAACAGCTTGTGATATGTGATCTCTCAGGACCCTTCCATATTTAACATTCAGTGATTAGTTGATGAAATCACCCAGTCACTGAACACTTTACCGAGCACCTCCACAGGCAGGGCAATTTTCTAGGAGCCATGATGGGTACAAAAAGAGTCGATGGAGTTGCTCATCACTAGGTGGAACTATGAAGTAAGTATTTGGCCCCTGCACTCTATCCAGGCATCCAGCAGGACAATGAGCCCATGAACTCAGATTGGCAAGATTTGCTGTAGCCAGTCTTCTGCCTTTCCTATCTTCATTTTACTCCTGCCCCTTGTCCCCTCCAGGAAACCTCACCTGAAGTGCTCTTCACTTCCCGGGTGTCAGTCTTTCAGGGTGAGAATTAATCCAACCAATGAACCTGTGCATGTGCAAGCCCCAAACAAAGAAAGGAGGGAGCAACATCTGAGTAACAAACAGGCAATTGCAGGCTTCAACCCTTTTCTTTCTACCTATTCGTGACTTTAACTTGGAACTGATTCAGAGTAAAGGACACAAAACAGAAAGAAAACAAGCATTTACTAAGGCCTACTGGTGCTAGACATAGCTAAGTGCTATAGTACATCATCTTATTTGATCTGCACAACCATCTGCAACAAGAGTTTGTTATCCTCATAGATGAACCTGAGTCGAGAGAAGAGAGAGAAACTGCCTGGGGTCAAAAGCACCTAGAGACCATATTCATAAGTGAAACAGATCAGGCCCGCATGTGCAAACATCATATTGTCTCCCTAGAGTAAGAACCTGAAAGAGTAAATAAGATCTGAAAGGTACAATAGATACTATGAAAGGGAAAGAAACTGCTCAAAAGGAAAGAAATGGCATGAGGGAAGAGAGAAGAGAAGAGAAGGGGAAAAAAGATATGTATATACACACAAGAGAGCTGAGATAATTGTACTACCAATTTCTATTAGTTCATTGAAGGGAACAGTTAGTGTTTATACTGTTTGATCAATTTTGCATGCATGTGCCAGGTAATCTGAGCAACTACTTTGAAGACAACAACATGCAATACAATTACTATTGTTAATTTCCTATCATCTTGTTTTAAAATTCTGTATCATTTTTACTGTTTGCTCTCTTTTTAAAATAAAAACAAAAGCATCAGTGTTGTCTTCAGACGAACCAAAGTGCTTTCCAGTAAATTGCTGGTCCCTAGGCCAGGTTCCAGGCCACCTGTGCATTTCAATCACCCATAGGGAAGTTATCATTGGGATAGCAAAGGGGTTTTAAATAATGTGGATTTAATCAATTTTTAATAATGTCAATTTCAAGGACTGTATTTCAGCATGCACTGCTTGTCGCCCAGTGTAGAAGGCTTGCAGCCCAAGACTGAAGACTTGCACATGACTCCTGCGCAGGAGCGCCTATGCACACAACACCATGTGGTTCTTCACATTGCAGCAGCAGGCAGAGGGTAGAGTCCCTTCAGGTCGAAGAGGGGATTCCTGGAGGCAGGTGAGCCTCTTTTCTGTCCTGAAATTGCACCCTGAGTGCAGGCATCTTCCCTTTGCATCTCAACTGTTACTGCTACATTCTTAAAGGAAAGTGTGTGTGTGTGTGTGTGTGTGTGTGTGTGTGTGTGTGTGTGTCCAGAGAAAAAGGTGGACAGAGAAAAAGACTGGAACACAGAGAAGTAAGGAGAGGAGGAGGAAGACAGAGACATACAAAGAGTGACTGAAAAATGCTTTTTTAAATATATTACATTTAAAGACACAGTCATTAACTGTTCTCAGAACATCTCCCCCTTGTGCCTCCCTCATTTGCCATTGTGTTGATTGTTTTTTAAGGGAAGTTCTCATTATGTAATCCAGGCTGGCCCTGAACTCACTATGTAGTCCAGGCTGGCTTTGAACTCATGGCGCTTCTCCTGCCTCAGCCTGCTGAGTCTTAGGATCACAGCCTGCCAATCTGCCACTTTCTGAAGCAGTTCTGGAAGTCCATTTCCTTGAGTGTCTTTACAAGGTGAGATAAAAAAAAATATGTTGAAGCTGCTGCCAAGTACTGTCCAACAAAAAGCAGGCTCGTAAAAACATGGTGCTGGGTCTGCATCCATCTAAAGCACTAGGCACTGAATGACTTCTGGCTCTTCCCCAAAATCAAACTGACCATGACAGGTAAATGTTTTGAAATGATTCAGGACGGTGAGGCAGCCATGAAACCAGAACTAGATATTTATAGAAGAGGACTTCCAGAATTGCTGCAGAAAGTGACAAGAAGAACAGATGAGTGTGCTTGAAGCTATAGGAGCATTCTGAAGGGTGGAGGTAATGTCTCTTTTATTGTCCATGGGGAACCACTCAGACTACTTCAAAGCTCAGGGGCATCTAAGGACACCTGAAGATATGACCCTAGTTGTCTAGCACAGGCACACACTGGGATACATGGTAACATGCATGCACTGGTTGTGGCTCTGTATAAGAATGTAAATATGTGATAACAACCTATATAAGAATTATACAATAAAGACACAGGCTGCTCTTGAGCTCTTGAACTCTGCTCTGCTCCATGCTGCCTGCTGTTGTTGCTGATGTCATGCACATGTGCGTAATTTAACCTGGGGCCTCACCTGCAGAAATCTCCCTTAAGCCTCCTGAGCAGGCCAACACTGTAATAACTTTTTAAATTTAAATATTCATTGTAGTTTTTAATTACACCTGGCAGGTTGAGAGTAAGACAGAAAGAACACAAGACAGAGAAACCCAAGACCAGCTCTCTCATACCCACAAGGAGTTAATTTGCACTATCATCACCTTAAAGCAACTGAGCACTTAACCATTTAGAGAACAAAAGTAAAAGTTTTCCTAGCTTGCATTATTACATATGCAGACATTTTAATATTTTTATGCTCATAGTGGTCATAATACAGTATTTGGTCCAATGTCAGAATGGCCCTAGACATGGTCACTGCTCAAGGACGTTTGTCTCCCCAGCAGGAGCTCCTGAGAACTGTTTTGTAGTCATAGTTGCAATTATTCTTAGTGGGCAGAAGAGAGCTTGGAAATGATGTTTCAGAACAGGTCATAGTATATTGAACCAACCAACTTACCGGTTTGAAAACTCACAATGGAGAGCATGATTGAACCATGAAGAACAATAAGAAAAAGCCAGAAAAGGAACAACCACAATAGCTGATGTGAAACAAAGCAAAGATACAGAATGACATGGCAAAAGGGCTCTAAGTAGTTGGAGAAAAGAAGCCTCCAGGGCAGTCTGTGGCTTATGAACCAGACCCCATGCATCTTGTACATCCTGCAGCTCCTTTACAGGTAGCCACAGCCCTTGATCATCTCTGACACTCAACTCACTGATCTGTGTCTCCCCAGCACATATGTCCTGATCCCCATACCTGAGAGCATGACCTTATTTGGAAACAGGGTCTTTAGAGATGATCTAATTAAGATTCCTCATCCACTATGAACAAGCCCTTGTAAGAAGAAGAAAAGTGGACTCAGCAGCACAAGTGCCATCAAGGATGAGGCTACAGGCTGACCTGACACCTCTGCAATGGAGGAACACCGAAAATTTCTAGCAAACTACCAGAAACCAGAAAAATGGCATGCAACAATGATTTCCACACAGCCACAGAAGGAGCCAATGCTGCCAACAACTTGTGCTCAGCTTCTGGACCCATACCTGTGAGCTAATCAATTTCTTTTGTTTAAGCCATTTAGGGTGCAGCACTTTGTGATGGCAGACCTACAAAAGGAAAGCAGTTATCTATGCCGATTTCACCATCTCCTCTAAAACATACACAAAAGCCAGGAATACACCAAGAAGGTATCAGAGTAGCAGTAATAGATGTCAGAGAGCTCAGAGACCAAAACTGGAGCCCTCCACCCATAGGCCATCACTCAGATCCTGTTAATGCCTTTTAAATTCAGCTTTCTGTCAGCTGTCCTGCTTCTCGGGTGCAGAGCTGCAGCAGGTACAGCGAGGGGCCAAAAGGAACTCCCATACCAACACTGACTGCGGGAGGCAGAAACAGGCACTGGTGAAATGGTAGCAGGCTACAGGGACAAAATTGGAGATGTCCAAAGAGTAAGTCAAATACGTACGTGTACCAGCTGTAAATCCCAGAATTACATTTTGCAGGACAATATCCACTCCCCCGCTATCTGCAGTTTTACTTACCAGGCAGAATGATCTACTTTATTTACCAACCGTTCAAGAGCAGACACAGAAAACTCATCTTTAAGCCTCCCCTTCAAAGCCGAAGGGGAGCTTCAGAGCCATCTGCCCGGGGATGACAGCACACGAGTCTGATGCTGAAAAACTGGCCGTGTGAAGCACAGTTCGAAATTCCAACTGCAGTGTAAAAATTCTTAGAAAGCACTGCCACAGGTGACAGCAAGATGAAAATCAGAGGGAGAAAATGTGGAGAGAACTCAAACTTCAGTAAGGCCTTTAGAAAGCTCTAAGGGAAAAAAGACAATAATTCTCTTGGGGACACGAAGTTACAGGCTTAAAACAGACACAAAGATGAAAAGTAGAAAATGCTCCTCTAAGAGTGACTGTGGCTGGGAAATTAATGTTTTAACAGACAAGAATAATTTGTAAACTAAAACATCATGTATGATTTCTCATTTTCATAAGATAATTATAAAAACAGAATCTTTCATATTTCAAATAAGATTAAAAGAGTTTGGAAAAATTAGAAAAAATAGTTAATCACCAGGGAAGATATATTTAAGACCTTGGAATATTTACATATAATATAGTATCACATGTATTATTATACATTCCACATAAGCAATTAAAAGAATAAGTGAAGATGGGTGTTTTCTCTATATTTCTTAAAGTAAATATCAAAGAATTATCTGGAAGATTAGTTTTAAGATTGCTAGGTTTTAGCAGTGATAGTACCAAAGAAAAATCAAAGAAGATATCCACAATCCAATGGTCCTTGTAAATATTTTGTAAATAATGGCAGAACAACGAACTATTCAGGGGAATGGTCGGTGTAGAGGGTTTATCTTTCTGAAGGGTAAATGTATTAAGTCTGAGTCTGCCTTTCAGGAATATGAGGTAAACTCTGGGGTCATGACTCAGGCAGTAAGCATCCACCACAATACATGTGGCCCTTAGTGGATCTCATGATGAATAAAATATGAATGCTGTCCATAAAGTTCCTTCAGTATGGTTTTTCAGTCACTAAATCTGTTGACAAAGCAAACCCTCCTTGCCCTAGTTTAAATTTGCATCTCATTTATTCATCCAATATGCATAATTGAGCTCCTGGTATTAGGACCCGAGAACACCAGAGTAAACAGAAGGAAAACACTGCCCTCAAAGAGCACATTTAATGGAGGAGAGCGTGCATTTGCAATATCACAGCAGTGGTCACCTCTGGTTCCTCGTGGTTAATTAGTAGGGAACCAGAGATAAATAAGAAAAGTATCTGTGAGACTGGCTTGCCTCCCCTGACAGGACTAAATCATGTGTTTTCCGTGGCAAAGGTAAAAGAGCTGAGAGACAGGTTCCCGGTTGATAATGAACACCGAGCCTTGTTGGTGCTAGGAATCACTGTCTTGTTTGTTGTAGGTCTGGTTGTAGCAGATACTGTGCCTCGTTATTGTGTCCTTGCTGAGGGAATAGAACAGAGAGCTACGGAATCCGGGCCCAGGGTTTGGGGAGAGGGTTTCAACCAGGGACAGAGAGGAGAGGTGCTGAACGGCAAGAGCACGGGACCCAAAAGAAAAAAGTGTAGTGCGTGGGAAGGAAGAACGCTGGGGAGGTACAAGTGACAGGCAGGGATCGGAGGGCTGCAGTCCCTTTCTTCTCCGGCCTTCTCCATGATGAACCACTCTTGCGTTGCAGCTCTCCCGCCATGGGCCTTTCCTCCAGGACATCATTTCCTAAGTGCATTTCGGGAAAGCCTACTTCCACCAAGCGCTGATCCATGAGCATGAAAAATGGATTTCCTGGCCATTAAGTTGGGAAACTCGTGTTATGTCAGCTATGGCCCTGCAGAAATATGATTCACTCTGATAGTTCAGAAGTTCTGCATAGCATGTGTGTATGTGTGTGTGTGTGTGTGCATGTGAGAGAGAGAGAGAGGCAGAGACAGAGACAGAGACAGAGAATCTGGTGAAGCCAATGAGCCCAATTAGAAAAGACAGAAAATTTTAAAGAAAATGATAACAAAAGGATTCCAATGAAAATGAAATCCACCTGACAAAACATTTTTAGAAACAAAACTTTAGTGTAGGAATGCATGTGCTTGTTTATTTGTCCATATTTAAGTGGTAGGACCCAACATCAAGTCTCATAACTAACAGAGTTTCAAAGCATGAGAATGATAAACAGTCTTTCCCGATATTGTAATAACTGCAATGTCATACAAAAATACCAGTGGGATCACAAGTGCTGACACCTAGCAAACCAGGGGTACTGCTTTGCCTTCTGCCTGCATTCATAACTGAAGGAAATGCTAACTTTCTTTTAGAGGGTAGTGGAAATAAGAGGGCAATTTCTTTTTTCTTTTTTCTTTTTCTTTTCTTCTTTTTTTTTTTTTTTTGTTGTCTTTTTCAGACAGGGTCACTATGCAGTTCAGTCTGGCCTTGAGCTCACTTTGTAGCCCAGGCTGGTCTCGAACTCACAACAGTCCTCCTGCCTCAGAGGACAATTTTTTTGCTATGTAAGTTCGTTTATTTTTTTCCTGTTAAAGTTACCAGCCCCCTGTTTTACATCTATTAGAAGTCAGTGGGGTCTTTGGCTCCCAGAATAGGAACCCCTGGGAACAGCGAATGCGTAAGGCAGAGCTGGCAGAGTTACACAAGTCATCCAGGGATGCAGATGCTCCTGGGGAAGGACATCACATCAAGATGCCCTGTACAGCCCTGGAAGTGTTTCTAGAACCCAGGAAGAACTGTGGCTCTGGGGCAGGCCTGCCCTGCCTGAGCTGCAGTCCTGAGATCCAGCCACCATCCTCTCTCCTCCTGCCTTTCCTCTTCTCTATGCCAAACCCAACAGAAGTCATTGGCATAGACCCCAGGGGAGTCTTTCTCCTGGGCTTAGCCCCTGGGGATCTGGAGCAGGCAGAGAAGGATGGAAACTCACCTCAGGGTTGGGGTGGGAGGGGACAGGAGAAGTAGCCCACGAAGGAGCTATTTTTCTTGAGGGCTGATTTTCCCAGGTGTGTTTCAGTGTGCTAACATCCATATTTGAAAAACTGCTGCAATTAATAATTATTAATTTAATAAGTGTTTATCGGTGTTTATCAAACCGATCTCATCTCCCAGTTCATTTCTCAAGGAACAACAAACAGAATTTAATACTCCATAGAAGAAAGTTGGCAAGGGTTGCTTCAGGATTTCTGGAGATGCCTGGATGTGACCTGTGTCAAATTATTTAGCTGTCAAGCCAGGGTTGCACATCAGTTAGCAAACACCTGTGAGAGACCAGAATGACCTGGTTTCTTAAGCAGCTACAACTATTTGGCAGCAGGGACAGTTGAGAATAAGCATGGAGAAGGAAAATGTTTATGCAGCCTGTTATTTGTCCTGACTTTTATCAGAGCCCTGCAGAAAGTGTCCGTGCACTACAGCAGCATGGTGCCCATTCCCCCACGCACAGCTCAGACTCTCCAAAGTCTTCTGTGACAAGGCAGTTCTAGTACCAAGAACTGTGCCCCAGAGCCACAGTTCTTCCTGGGTTCTAGAAACACTTCCAGGGCTGTACAGGTCAAGTCACCCTGAGCCCTGGGTAGACTGCAGAATTCTACAACTTTCTACCACAAGTTCAGCTTCTAGTAACCTCTCTCTTTGTAAGTCCTTCCACAATTTCTCTCTCAAACATCACAAGTAAACCAGGGTTCATCTGTCACTAGATTTAGCAAGCTCACCCTGATAGGATCTCGGCACAGAATAACCAGGAGTCAAAAGTTACTTTGAAAGAGAAAGACAACAGCATTAAAGAAGGAAACTTTGGAGAACTTCTTAGAGAAGGACTCTAATTGTCCACTTTGTTCTGTATCATATACTTTGCAACATGACTTCAAAGTTCCTCTTTTAAGGGGTGGAGTCCCTTTCCCCACCTGCCATAAATAGGGCCCTGGTAACTTACTGTGGCCCAACAGAACATGATGGAGATAATGATGTGGGAGTTCTGAGCCCAGGTATAAGAGCCGTCACCTGGTCTGCCGTCTCTCAGCACACAGAGCCAGCCTTGTGCAATGACCAGTTGCCCCTAAACAGCCTATACATGTGAAATCCCAGCCATGCTAAAGGAAGCTGTCTAGAACTGACCTGAAGTTGACCACAGGTTTATCAAGAAGTCTTGCCAAGACTAGAAAAAGTATCAGTCAACCAGATCTTATATCACTAACCCACAGATCATGAAGTAAATAAATGGAGATTATTTTCAACCATTGCTTTCTAAGGAGATTTGTTATGCAGCAATAGCTATTATATGGTAAAGCACACCATATAATTCTATCTCACCCAAGCGTCTCCAACAGTATTGAAAGAAATGTGGGTAGTGTAAGGGCATCAGGTTTCTTAGGCATGAAACATAAAAGGGAGGTGCTGACAAGAAGTGGAGACTGGATGTTGCACCAAAAAGCCAACTTGGATCCAGGGGTCATGGTGCACGCCTGTGATCCCAGCACTCTCAGAGACTTCTAGGGTCACAAGTTCAAGACCAGTCTGAGCAATGCAGCACAAATCTTGCCTCCAAATAAAAAGATTAAAACATGGGAGGGGATGCAGCTCTGTGCAAAGGCCCTGAACTGAATGCCCAGAACCTGTACATAAATAATCAACTTCGGATGTTTCACATCCATGTGTAGATCCAATGCCGAAGGAAAGAGTAACAGGCCAGGCACAGCACAGTAACAGGCACAGGCCCCGCGGGAGGTGGGGTTGTGACCGTGTGGAAGGAGAAAAGGGCAATGAAGAGGACACTGTTGAGGATCCTATCTCATATGTCCAAAACCTATGCAGCCACACCAGGGAATCAGCACTCATGACCAGGCAAGCTGTGGCATGCTGATGGAATCCTACCAGATGTGGCCCTGCAAGACACAGGGGTTGAGCGGGATGGTCCACCTCTCAGAGCGGTGAAGAGTGGGAGCACTGAAACAGCCAAGTGATACAAAGTCAACTCCTTTAACCAACAAAAGCTACCATCCAAGTGGTAACGAATGGCTCCTGCCAGCAAGTGTTCCCCTATAAAGCAATCATTGAAAAATTACTCCACTGAGCCCAAAAGAGCTTTGCGGTACTTCTTTAAACAGAAAGTGTAAAGCTGATGAGGAAATGACCTCTGGGTTACATACTGTAAGGCCAGCGCTGAGGGGAATATACAAAGAACAGGTTTGAAAATGAGCTGTAACAATGACTGCAGTGGTGAACCTCAATTGGTCAGCAGTCAACACAAGAATATGTATTTTGCCATCACCTGGACCTGGACTTGAACTTGGATTCTGCCGTGATTAGAACTTGACCTTGCCCGTGTTGCTTAACACCTCTGAGCCTGTTTCTTGTTCTAGGAGACGCAGAGAGTGATATTTGAAGATTAAACCACATAACATATGCCAGACAGAGGGCACCATGTCTGTCACATAGCAACAATCGACAAATTTACATTTCCACTTCTCCATGATGAAGGTATATCACGCTCTCCATGAGCACTGTGCTTTGGCTCTCAGGGTTTAAACTACTGAGATTTATTTATTTATTTATTTATTTTTGAGAGCTACACCACACTCTTTGAAGGCGGAGAAAAGCAAGACTGCATCGTAGATAATAAGCAAAAAGGAGAAAGAATGCATCTTTGTTTGATGCTGTTAGTCACAGTCCAGGCACCCTCCAATTTTCAACTGATCGTGTTGCAAAACTTAATTTGTGAGTCACTTACCAGAAGCAGTGTCACAGACGGTGCTTAGGTCCCCCAGCTATGTAGGAAGAGTATGTTTGACCCACAGTGTTAGCTACAGTGCCGCAACTCCAGGTTCCAGCACAACCTCACGGGGCAGAAGAGAAAGAGGTAATGAAAAAGGAGGGGAGGCGCTGAAGGAATGGGGCAAAAAGCATCGGATGAATGAAAACTCACATGTATGGGGCGACCTTTAGGTTCCAGGCATCAGCTATGTGCATAGCTACGTTACTGCTTAATCCTTACAGCATCTCTGTCATCTGCATTTCACTTATTTTACCAAGAAAAACAAACAACAATCATGACCCAGAAGACAAGTTAACTAACTGGGTAATGTCACGTAAACGAGCAAGTGACGGAAGCAAAATTGCATTTTGGCTTAGATTTAATCAGTGACCAGTCAAGAAAGGATCAACAATTAAAACTTCAGCTAAAAGGCTTCAAAAGATATGGAGCAAAGACTCCTCTAAGTTACTTATCTAAAGAGTAATTCACAACAGTGTGGGTGTATGTATATGCCCACTGCATATGTGTGTGTCTATTTAAACTTATTTAATACAAATAAAATGAAATCTAGGCAAATATAACGTTTTCAAATGAAAAATGAAAGGTAAACTATAAAGGAAACTATGAAACGTAAACATCTACCGCCTATAGCTTTAACTATACTCTGTTGGTAAGGTGAATGACTTTTGCATGTATTTGAAAAGTAGATTATACATCATCTATATGTACACGTACTTTATATTTCCTTTAATATACCTTAAAGCTCTTTCTACATTGGCACCAACAGACTGAATTCATTCTTTTCACAGAGCAAGTACGTGTATCTGTTTCAATAGAGAAGAGCAATTTACCTATAGTCTCCTGCTGATGGAGACTTTTGTGTTTGCTATTACAAAGCCCTCTCCATTCCAACACCTCGGTGTACTTGTGCAAGTGTAGCTAGGGTAAATTTTGGGAGCAACAGTTGCTGAGTCAAGGGTGTTGAGAATTAATTAAACTAATCAAAATTAGCACTTTGATTTATAACAGCAAGTCTCCTTACAGAAATGCTTGTAACTCCACCCACAGTGTCTGAGATGGGGTCTGTCTTCATCTTTTCAGGAAGCTATAAGAAAATAGCGCAGGTGGTGGCCAGCATCCCGGGGACTAGAAAATGCAGGCTCAAGGTGCCAACAGATCTGCCCTCTGATGAGGGTCCATTTCTCCTGGGCCGTGTACCGTGGTTCCTGCTGGCTTTGTTCATATATAGAGATGGGTCAAGGGGCTTCTCTCGGGCCTCTTTCATCAGCACTGATCACATTCTCAAGGGCCAACACTCTCAAGAGTACCCACTTCCTCATTCTTCCTCGCCGTGGAAAGTCAGCACGTGACTCTGGGGTGGGATGGGGTACAGACACTCAGACTACTACAGCTTCCCTCTCCACATCCTCGCTGATGCTAAGTATCAAATTTTTTAATTTACCAAATTCATGGGGCAAAAATTGTGCGCGTGTATGTGTGTGTGCATGTGTGGTACTGGGGACTGAACACAGGGTCTTCATACTGAGCTACTCCCTAAAGTTTTATGATTTTTTATGGAAACAAGGTCTCTCTAAGTTGCCCAGGTTGGGCTCAAACTTGTGATCTTCCTGCCTCAGCTTCCCAGTGCTGGGATCACAGGTGTGTGCCGCCATGCACAGCTTCACTTTTTAGCTACATGGGACATTTATCGGGCTCAGCTGAACTTGTTCTCTGTGGACTGTTTTTATTTGCAAGATACCTAGCTAGCTTTTTGCCCATTTTTTAACTGACATTGTTTAATTGTTTTTTACACACTCTTCAAAAATTAAGGAATTTGCTGTTGGTGTTTTTCGCAGCAACTTATTTCATCCAATTTCATCTTTTTAAAGCAAACTATTGACTATGACTTGGCTTCCTCTTAAACTGGAATAAAAAGGCCATGTTTTGGTTATGCTATCAGGAATACTCTGGAACACTGAGCAGTTAGGTTTCCTTTTATAAAATAATAAATTGGCAGTTTGATTTTGAAATGCACTACCACTAGGACTATGTGTTTGCATTTACATTTTTAAAAAATGTTGTTACTAATTTGTGTTCTCTTTGAAAGACAGGTCCAGCATGTTTGTGATACTGGGACAAAGGGAGATACACGAGGTCACTGCCAGTTCTGTGTCCCCGCCAGTCTGCAAGGTGGTTCCCCTCCCCCTATGCCAACCTGACAGCATCTGGCACATCATTAACCTTCTCTCTGTTTCTTCCTTTTTGCCTGCAGGAACAGTTCTGGGCATCAGTGGAGAAAAAATTTAAAGGTAGAGCTTGAGTCGTTTATTGATCTTTGCTAACCAGGAAAAATTCTGGAGAGATGCACTGTTAGGGAGGATAAGACGGCTTACCCGAGTTAAAGAAAAGATTAGCTGCTGGTAGGAGGATGCCTGGGATTTGGGATCCTGAATGTCTGAACTTGGTCTTCCTCTTGAGACCCTCTGTGAAGGTTCACACTGAATTATCTCAGCTAAGGATTGTTAATAATTAACTGGATTGTATAATTTAGGGCTTGAAACCCACACTCTGTCACTTGAATAACTGCTTAATGAATGGTTACACCATGCAAAGTTCTTGAAGTCTTTATTTCAGTAGATGCCCATCGAAGCCTACTGTATTTTTTATAAATTATACTGATTTAACATTAAAATCTCTCCAGTAGTAAGGTTTATCATCCTACTAATATGTGTGAAAGATAAAAGTGACCTTTCAATACTATCAGAGGCCTCCCCAGGGTTGTGAATTAGGTATGAGGACTAATTTTAGACTCAGTTTCATGTTGTAAGAACTGCCTGTCAGTTTACATATTTAGACTAAATACTTATGGGGATGTGCCAGTGCTACGACTGTATGAATTAAAGAATAACACCTACACGTGGGTTCTGCACACCTTCAGCCACACTCTGCAGACACCTTGGAGCACTCTCCACACTTCTCTCTGCACTTTTCATACTTGTCAGGTGACAAGAGGACAGCCATTCTTCAAGCATTGGACACCATGTGCATACTTTGTTCTTGCATCCTCTATAATATCATCAGGTGTTCTGCTGGTGAATGCAATTTGTTTTAAGGACAGCAAAACACTCAAAACTATGAGCTGCAGATAATTATTTCCAATCAGGACTGAAGTCTTTAAAAACTGATTCTATAATTCCTATAGATAAGTATTCACTGCTTCTGAATATGTGATTCATACATATCAACGATAGCTATAAATGAGTTCCTGTATGAAAAGAATAAATCTAGAATTTAAATTCTCTTATGAATATATATGAGTGCATTCAATAGAAGACAATATCAGAACAAAAATATAGGAATAGCATATGTGTGATTTATTCATTCAGAACACATTTATAATTTGAAAAATGTCCAACGCTTTTAGTAGCCCCCTTCTCAGCACAGTATGTTTGGGCTAATTTACACAACTCTCTCTGATACATGTGTGGACAGAAAAAAGATATTCTTCATGTTCGAGGGCCACTACAAGCTGGTTCCAAAGAGGAGGGTTTATAAAATGCTCTTTTTTTTTCATTAAACTCTTCAGAGAACAAAGATTCTCCAGGCATTGATCTTTAATTCTTTAACAGTTTCTGTCTAGATTCAGGTAGATCGCACAATAGAAAGTATAAACAGCAGATGTTAATTTGAATTTAAATGCAATTGAGTTGTCCATCAAAAGGAGTATCATTCCCATTGATAATTAGTTTCCAAATACATGGAAACCCATTCCTGTCCAAAAATGAAGCCTAGATTTGTTTCTAGAACACACACATCAGATCATTCCTGCACGGCTTACGGACAGAACACGCTCTTCTCTAATGGGCTTTTAAGTCCAAGTACCTGTCAGCGAAGAAACAGCAAGCTAAATGGGTAAATGATACCACATTAGCCCAAAGTCCTTCTTCCTCCAGCACCGCAAGGCCTGTTGGGGTCTTGGTGCCCACCCTCCGTTTTCTAAAATGACCTTAGCGGGCTGTATCCTGACGGAACCACGACGTGCACGTCTACTGCAGCTTACCTGAATAACAAGATGCATCAGAAGTGGTCTCAACTTTCCCTCAGATGAAATTTCACGTAGATGGTCATCGATTTATACCAGGGCAGAAATACTACAGAGTGCAATGAGAATTTCTAACATGCGATCTTTTTCTACGACAATTTTGTTCTGCCCATAAGTAAGGCAGCCAGACAAGAACAGATGCCAAATTCCCTCATTATGTCTATTCTAAACACAAGTGGCTTCTACAAACAAAAACCTGCACACATTCGGAGACCTGAGTTAAGTAATCATTCTGCATGCCGCTGGTGATATTATATTACTTCCTGACCTTCAGACATGTCTTTAGGTGACCTTTTCCTCCTTTTCCATTAAATGTTTAAACCTCTCTTTGCTTGTGAAGCCTTCCAGACTGCGCTTTTCAGCTCTGTCCTAATCCCCCCTAATGCCTCTTCCAATGCAATAGCTTTCCCTTCTGTCAACAAGACGAATCCTGGACCCTCTTCCACCTCGACAACACGTTCATTTAAGGCAGACTTCTTACACTTAGAACAGTCTAATTACCAAATGACTGTCATCTATTTTTTTTCTTTGTACAAGATTCAGGCAGTCAGAGGAAGGAGAAATGATCAGTCTTCGTGACCAGGCATCAGGATAATGTATTGCTTGACATCATATTGCTTGTGGTGCTTTTAACAGTTTTCTCCATGGTGACACGCATGGGTGACATTCTGATCAATGACCCAATCTCATAAGTCAGCCTAGTCGGAGAGCAACCACGGTGTGCCCAGCCCCAGATCTGCCCCACCTTTCTTTCCCACTCTGGCGAGCATGCCAGAATGTAAATGAGTAAACCAGACATTATTACCCCAGTAATTGAGACTGTGTTAGTATCTTACAATAAAAGGGGAATCGTTTGCGAAGGCTGACACTTTATCAATAGCAACAAATGACTCGAGCACACCAGTGTGTTGCGTCTCCGTGGTGAAGACCTCCTGCCACAGGCTGTCAGCTCCTTACACACATTCTCCAAGCCCTGTCATTCACTGAGGAATACTAGGCATACCACGAAAAGTCCTGTATTGATTTGGAAGCTCGATGTAAAAATAAGTGAGGCTAGTTATATCCACTGGGATATATGTATGAGTTTCCAAATTAAAAAACTGGAGCTAGCCAAGCATGTAAGGCCATCAGGTGTGGGCTGATCTAAGTGCAATTGGAGGGAAAGAACACCGACAAAGCACACATCAGAAATGCTCAACATGGACAGAGTCATACAGCCAGCCACTGGAATCAGTATGATCAGATAAAATATCACAAAATGCCAGTTAAAATCAGCAAGGCACATGAGGAATACTCGTGCCAGTCTAGAACTGTGTTGTCCAGTGTGTAATCAGGAGCCACTTGCAGCTATTTAAATGTATGTTAAAATGAACTGTCATAAAGTAACATTAGAGTTCTGCTCCAAAGTCACACAAGCCACGTTTACAACCTCTTATTAGAGAGCAATACTATGCCACAGAACTCCAGGCAATGACAGAAATAGCCTACAGCTGTGCTGCCCAGAATGTGTAGCCATGAGGGCTCAGAGAGTGATTAGGTCAACTGAGCCACTGAAATTTCAGTGTAATACACCTTTGCGTTCAGTGTAAACAACCACCTGTGGCTAGAGCCTCACTAGCTGGGCTCCCATCCCTGCAGTAGTTCTCGCAGACAGTAGTTTTTTTAGATGTTGTCTGCCAGGCCCTCTGGCATGTGCTTTACATATTTAACTGCATTTCATCTTTACGATCTCTGGAATTGCTCTTCACCTAATAACAGAGGCTCAGAAAAGATTCGAGTCCACTCCTTCCTGGATTCTCAAGCCATAATCTTTTCTCTACTCCTCAACATCTAGATAAATTTGAATGAGATTCAGGTGGTCACTACAGAGTTGTCAGGGAAAAAAGGAGATGATAGTGTCATGTCCTTAAGACATGTCAAAGGAAAGCAAATGTGGCTTTATAGATCTGGCAGAAAACACATGAAATGTGTTACTTTCAGGGATGATATAGACTTAAAAGGAAATAGTTATACAATGTGATTGATAGATTTATTAAGGGAAGCGGGAAATGTTTGAATTGCCAACAGAAATATTATATTAGTAGTGATCACCGTATCATACTTGTCTTTGGTTGAATCCCTCCTGTTCTCAATACTTCATGCTTGGAATAACCTTCCCTTCAAATTTCAGGTGAGAATGTCACTGTCAGAGATAAAGTAACAGTGAGGAAAGCAGAAAGGTCTGGCTGATTAACCTCGTTCTTATCTTCTGAAGTGAAATTTCCCAAAGCCTTCTCAGAGGCACACACAACAAAGTGTGAAAGAGCAGATAACATCCAGTAGCAGTTAGTGCAGAAATGCACCGCCATTATCAGAAGTTCTCAATTAAATTACATTAGAACTTTGCCTATTTCTTAATTATCCTTGCATATGTCTGAGAGTCCTTTAAACTTTATATTTGATGTCCAGAGTGTTTGCAAAACCCACATTAAAATTTGCTAGGTTGTTCTGGGCATGGTGGCACACGCCTGTAATTCTGACAGTCTGGGGGACTGAGGCAGGAGGATTACAAGTTCCAGCCTAGCCTGAGCCATTTGGTGATTTATTAAGAACCCATCTCATAATAAAAAAAATAAAAGGGCCAGGGATGTAGCTCAGTGTGAACGCCCCGGGTCCAAACCCCAGTACCAAAATACATAACTAAGTAAATAATAATTATTTGTTACATTTCTAAGTTTAAATGAAAAACTTAACTTGATGCATTTCATAATTTTTACAAATGTCTGGAGGTTCTGTGAGCTTACTGCTTATACTAAAGAAATTATTAGTCTATCATTGTTTTCTTACTATCAACTCCTTTCTACTTGTTTTCATCATTAGAATTGCTATAAATGAGAGTATATCACAGGGGAAAATAAAAATCTTGGGCATCTATAATATCTATCTCATGGTAGCTGGAAATAACTTCAGGGAATTTAGTTATTAAGTAATCAATAATAAGAACCTTTAACAGTAATGTATGTGGTAACATCTAACCCAATTCTTGGCAATGAAAATCCACTCAATAATTGTCTGTTTCCCTTTTCCAGTTCTGCTAGTGAAGCTAGACTGTCAACCTGGTTGGTCTGAGGGGGATTTAGAAAGGCAAGCTCCTGGGTGTGCAGCTGTGGGTACCGTACATAACATACACCCCTTCCTCTTTGGCACTCTTCCCCTACTCTGCTTCCCAGCTGCCATGAATGAAGCAAATCTGCTCTGCCGTACCCTTCTGCCATGATGTTCCCACCTTGGAGCCGGGGGACCATGGAGTAAATACTTTGAAACCACGAGGCAAATCAAACCTTTCCTCCTTAAATTGTGAGTGGCAGGTATTATGGCCCAGCAACGAAACGATGCTAATATACTAGTAATGTCTTGGACAATTGGATTATAATATTACATTGTGATAATAAGTAAATTTGGCCAAAGGCTTTACTCTCTGACCAAGATCAAAACAGGAAAAGGAAGTTTCTATTCCCAGTCATGTATTAAAAATGACTTTAGGAGAATAATTGCCAAGTCCAACTTTCAGATAATGTGTCAGTTTATGCTAAACAATATTTAGCCATCTCAAAAGATTTTCCAGTTAGAATTATATGACTAAATAGTTTAGACATATTTCAATAAAAATGACTATATTCTTGGAAATATACTGCTTTCTCTTATCCATAGATTAAAGTAAGGTCAGCAAAGTATACGCTTATTTTGTGCATAAAGTAACTTTAGAAATTGTACCCACTGACTGAATAATTTATCTGATACATTTTGTGTCAGAATAGTATCTAGCCACTCAGGTGAATCAAGTAAATTCATAATTATAGGCAAGAAAAAGACATAAGATATATAATTATGACTAGAGCCATGTATTCAAGTGTATACATGCTAGAATTTTATTAAGAAAATCATATGTGAGTGATTTTCAAATTGATCAATTAGAAACATTTAAGATGTGGCTGGGGATTTTGCCCAGTGGCACAGTGCTTGCCTGGAAAGCACAAGGTCGTGAGTTCGATTCCCGGTACCAAAAAACAAAACAAAACAAAATAAAACAAAAAATATATGTAAAATGAGTGATGGGTGACAATATCATCATCATCATCATTAGGCATTACACACACTCACACACACACACACAGTCAACCCTTTACATCTGAGAATGATGAGATGGCAAGATGTTATGTTTTCCTTTGTACTTCTGATATAATTTAAATTTTCTGATTATATATATATATTATTTTTTAAATATCAAGGATCATGTAAGCATTGGCATTATGGTCACTTCTGCTTTTCCACTTCATTTTATTAAAAGAAAAATGCGTAATATATGTTATTTTAAAATGATCATTAGCATTATAGTATTGATGGAATGCTTAAGTATGCTATCATTTTTACCTCCAAATTCACACTCACAAATAAACAGGCCTCTTTACAAAATAGATGAACCCTGTTCTGGGTACTTAACCACTTGGTCAAAGAAGTACCAGGAGATCAAGTCTGTCTATTCTATTTGTTTTTTTTGTTTGTTTGTTTGTTTTCTTTTGGTACCAGGAATCAAACTCAAGACCTTGTGCTTGCCAGGCAGACACTTTGCCGCTGAGCTAAATCCCCAGCCCCTAAGTCTGTCTATTCTAAAAAAGATTACAACTTGTATCTTCAAAGAAAAGGAGGCTACATAACAACCTCCACTTAATTTGCACCAACTGTCAGAAGCTCCGCCCTCTTTTGTGTGTTCCCCTGGATTCAAAAATCAAAATAGAAATAAACAAATGCACCAAACCAAGAAATTCTGGCTTAGATGGGTTATTTGAAACGCATTCAGATTTCCACTGAAGTTTGGCTACAGCCAAATACATGAAACTGCCTTTTATTGAAGAAGATGGTACAAAGTTTAATAAACTAAATACATCAAAAACATCACAATGTGAAACTTCAAGAACAGGTAACGGAGCCCAAGGACAACTTTTGTCCAGAAGTAAAGTATCCACCCTAAGCAAAGCCTTGTTGTCTCAGCTTTGACCACCACCTTCACCCATTTGTTGTTTTGGTTAATGCTTTTTTAAGAAGAAAGGTGGCATTTATACATAGTGGAGCACTGCTCTGCCACAAAGAAGGATAAATTAAGTCCTTTGTAGGAAGACACGTGCACCTTGAGACCATAATGTTAAGTGAAACAAACCAGACACACAGCTTAATGATAGTATGGTTTCTCTTATCTGAGAAACTCAAAGTACAAATGAAGAAGAAAGTAGATCTTTTGCAAGTGAGAGGAGGATCAAGAGAAGGAGGAAGTGTGGAAGAAGGGGAAGTAAGGAGAAGTAAAAAGAATTAAGATATGTTATACACCTGTGCCAACTCCCCAGCAGAAATAGGATCACTACATACTGCAAACATGTAACAATAAAACTGTTTTGAAGCTTTTTTTTTGAATGAAGAAAGAACATGAAGTAGATTATCTTTCACTCAGGACAAAACCTAACAGACACCCTGGAACAAAAACTGCCAGTCATTCTCTGTAAGAGCCTGACAGACCTTTTGCAATTGCTCCGTTGTCCCAATGGATCAATCATGAGTATGAATTTCAACCTTTCTCTTTTTGTATGCAAGAATCAGGTCAGCGGGGGGACAACCTTTGAGAACTGGGTGTCAGGAAGTCAAGCCTTCTAGTTCAGGGGGTGAGCTTGGAAGGATCAGCACAATGACTGGGAAAAGCAAGATCCAGAAATGATTTAGGCTTCAGATTTTTTTCTCATATCCCACATTTGTATAAACTCTTAAATGAGCTACCCAGAAAATTTGCACTGCTCCTGGGATTGTTCAACTGAAAGAATTACTGTGTAGTAGGGGATAAATATACAGTTTTCCAAACTAGTGTTTTCAGTGAGAGTATCTTTAGACAAGCTATGTTTCCTCATTGAAACGCAAATAGAAAACTTGCTTACTATGTGGTTGACACCTGTTTTAAAGCCAAAAAATGCTAAAGACTCCTTTAGCATTTGAAGAACTCTACTCTATGGAATGCTAATCCCATGAAATATTTCTTGAAAGTGTAGGTTCTACAATCAAAATATTTTGGAAGCATTTCATACTATATTTTCCTATTGGCAATTCAGTGTACATTCACATATTATATATTTTGAGTAATAAAAAAATCAAAAAAGAACCAGTTTAAATTTAACATAGTGTGTGTCAATCTTTTATCATGGAAATATTTTTCTCATGCACTCATTAATATTTTTTTGTACTGATATTCTATACCAGTGGTGGTGAGCCTACAGCACACATGTTTTTAAGACAAAGGATGTTAATGTATGAGTTATTTTTTTCTAAACTAAAACATCAATAGTCAGGTTTAATTGCAGTGTTGGTACTTTATGACACACAAGTGGGATCTGGGTCGCAGTCCAGGCACTCAGCTCCAAAGGTTCACCATCACTATTCTATACAGATGATAGTTAGAGAAACACAGGTAATTCTACCTGTTGAAAACAGTGTGATGGCCTTAGGCCCAGGTACAGAGAAGATGCCTGGTATCTCAAAGTTCAACAAGCAGAGCTGCAAATGGCTCCAGCTATAGGCTCATCAGTTACCTAAAAACTGACCATGTGGACTCATTCTGAGCAGAAATTCATGCCTCTGTACAACTCAAGTTTAGACAAGAGGCAGTGATTGGAACTGGTGGGTCAGTACTCTGGAGTTTGCCCTAGAAGTCACCCAAATTTATTTATTTGTAAGTGAAGTCATTAAGCCAGAGCTATGACACAACATGCCCGAGCCCACCAAGCATTCATGGGGTGCAAACCCGCTCCTCCGAATCTGAGCCATAGTACTTCCTATAGCTCAATAACTTTCACCAGTTATAAGCAGGAAGATTATTGATTGTCTCAAGGAGAACTGAACATTAATATTACTTCTGGGCCCTCTTAAGGCCATGATGAAAAATGGACAATTGAAGACTATTAAATGTTTAAAAAGTGTTTAAAATTTCTTCTGTGATTTAGAAGTTCCACTGTGCCTAAGACACTGAGTTGAAGAAGTAAAAATCATCAGGATATATAACACTGGACAGGCCAGCATGAACTTACTGGCAAGTTGTCACTCATCTTTCGAGCACAAAAATCGCAAACCTCCGTGGAATAGAACTCTAGCAAGCCTACAAACCTCTCAGGACCCACAAGTCAAAAATGACCTAGTGTTCAGTCTTATGTATCAGGAGCATTTTGATTTATTTATTCTGGGACGTTAGACAATGAGCCCTATGTCTGTCACCTGAATTTCCATGGATATTAAGCATGTACTTCCTTATTATAATAATCTTAATAACGTGGAATAATACTTGCTTTCAGTAACTCTGACACTGTTCAAATGCTTGAAATATACACATTCATTTAATTTCTGTGATAATCCTACGAAGCAGCTAGTATGAATTTTCTCATTTAAACAAATGCAGTGTGGAAACTAAAGACTAGTTAAATAATAAAATGCCAAAAATCTCAGCTCTAAGTGGCAGAGGCAGAACTTCAACCCAGGCAGACTTCAAAGGTTACAGTATGGTGCCTCCAGCAAGGGTCATTCAGCGTATCTGTGCCTAGGGTCTTTCCCTAGTATCCCCTATTGATTCTTCCAATGTTGATTTCAAAACTCGGTAAAGTATTAGAATTAAGTAGTTTCTAAAAGCACAACAGATATTCTGATGGGCCAGCTTCAAGGCACCACATCTGTGAGCCCCTGGTTTAGATCCTCTCTCTCTCGGAGGACTGGCATTCATCAAAGATCCAACTGCATGGAGCAGCAAGAAAGAGGGAAGAGAAGGAGAAGACACAGCCAGGTAGATTGGCTAAATCATCCCCTCCCCACACTGGGAAGTCCTTGAGAACAAAACCAAAGCACTGCTCAGATCTGGACCTTCTAAGATGACTAGACCTGGTGCCCACTCACAAGAGATGTCCATTAGTACCTCCTAAGTTTCTCGGTAAATATTCCTGCACACAAGGCAATAATGGCTTTTCAAAAGACTCAGAAGAGTTTTCTGATGACCTCCCACTCTGTTGACCAAAATCATAAATTGTCCCATAAAGCTGCGAATGGGGAACGCAGCAGGAGGGCTGGAGCACCATTCTGACATTGTGGAGGCCAGAAGGTCAAGTACAAACAGCAGAAGAGGACCCACGTTTCCATGCCATCTGGCTGGGAAGTTACACATCAATAGGGACAGAAATATAATTATTATGTTCACTTTACCACATTCATTAAACCAAAGGACTGAATTTTTTAACATTCTTTCAAGGCCAGATCCTCAAGACCCTCAGATGGATTTACCGTTAGTGTGGGCTAGAGAGCAATCAATCGGGTCTCCACTGTGGAACCGCGTTCCAGTCTTCTCCTAGATCCCCTTTCAAAAGTACAGGTCGGTTCTCCTTTGAAGCTGTTTGTTTTCTCCCTTGTTTGTTTCTAAAGCATTTCTGGAGAGGCGTCTTTGCTGTCTGTTTCTGAAGCAAAGGAGGAACACTAATTTGCTTTTGTTGGCTTTTGGAAGCCACCCCAGTGGGAGCAGCTCACTGTGACCAGGTTTCCGCCTATGGATGGTGCAGACGGAGCTCCAGAAGTGTGCCGTGACAGACAGGGCTGCTGCTAGCTGGGCGAACACATTAACACACGCAGCCCTCTGCATCCATGCATTCAACCAAGCTCGGATCCAACCTTTTAAACCTTTTCTGTACCAAACGTGTACAGGCATTTTCTTCCTTGTAATATTCCCCTAAACAATACAGCACAACAGCTATTTACATAGCATTTACATTGTAATAGGGATTATAAGTAAGCTAGAGATGGTTTAAAGTATGAGAGGGCTGTGCGCAGGTTTCAGCCGATACTGCAGCACATTAAATAAGAGACTTGAGACCACAAATTTGATTTCTACAGGGGGTTCTGGACCCAGTCAGCCTCCAAAAACAAGGACCTGGACGATTGTACTGCAGATTAAGAACACAACTCTGGGTTTTCGAGATGAACTGATGAGAAGATGCAGACAAGACCACCCAAGAGTCATGCGCTTCCTAAGTCTGTCTAACTGCACACAAGCAGCAACTGCTTTCCAGGGTGGAAATACCCATTTTCATTAGTCATGTGGCTGAATCCCATAAGGGAGGCTGTAGGTAGATGAAAATATTCAGGGCTAAGAACCTGAAAGGAAGCTGACAGCTTATTTCAGGACAGTGAGAAAACACTGAACGTGAGGGGCTGGGGTGAATTCCGAGCTCACTGAGAACGGGTAGATTGTAATCCTGGCTCGGCCATTTACACTCACTGTCCCGGTCCAAACCACTTCGTCTCCCCATTTCCGAGGCCTCTCTGCCACATCAACAGGTCCAGCCCCTCAGCCAAGAAGAGCTGCTCTTCCTTACACTGTCCTGACTCCAGATCAATAAGGACACACATCCCACATAATAGCGGCCTTCGATGTTTTACATTAAGCTGACTCTCAGCACAGACAACAAACTACACAGATAATGAAGGAATATTCAGGATTTTTTTAAAAACAATTTTCAAGGTGTATGACCTGAAGTCAATATTATATGCGTTTAATCTGGTCATTCATGTGCTCCAAAATTTTAGGACTGAAGACATGTTGAGAGAAACACCGATGAGGCTCGTGTCCTTAAGTAACAGAATTATCGAAGGAAAATTCCATAGTTGTGTTTGCATTACTTGTGATATTAAAATGGGATCATTTTAGGGCTGGGGATTTAGCTCAGCAGCACAGCACCGCCTGGCAAGTGCGAGGTCGTGAGTTCAATTCCCGGTACCAGAAAAAAAAAAAAAAAGGGTCATTTTAGAAGTGAATTGAAATGCAATATAAGATCAATGTTAAAATGTGAAAATCACTTATTCCCAAGAACAAAAATCACAATTACTATTTTTGTATATGCATTTCACTTATGTATATAGTATACTTATATTATAATAATGCTATACATAATACTTTTTCATAGTAATTTATATTTCAATATTTTCACTTATATTTTCTCATAACTTGACATTTCTACTTATTTTTCTTATAGCTCCATAATACTAAACTGTATTGATGTTCCATAATTTATAGAATCATTATTTTGCTGGATTTTTAGTCTGTAACTTTTTCTTATTAATATTGATTGTATTAAAAATGTTTGTGTTTAGCTTCTTTGAGTTTGTTGAAGTGTTCACATAAGAGAAGTCTTCTAATGCAATGAATATGAATCTCTGCGGTTTTTATTATGGTTAGCCATAGCTCTGAAAAGATTTATCAGCTGGTAATACCACCAGCAAGGAATATACACTTCATTTTTTTCCAAAACATCACCATTTTTGAGAGTGATCACTTTTACTATGTAATATTTTAAGCATTTCAGAGCTTAGCAAAACAGCACTAGTGTGTCTAACAAAGGTCCTCAATAATTATACTTTAGACTCTGCTCATAAAATCTCTGGTCTTGGTCTGGAGATTCATTTATTCATTCGTTTATCCTTTTTTATTCATTCAAACACTTTTCATCTACACAATGATAATGTTAGGCCCTGGAAAAGGACCTTTTCTTTGAGGTTCACTTTCTCATAGAAAGAAATACATAGAGGCTCTTACATGGGCCCTGCCTCAGTCACAGGATGCTCCAAAGTGGATAAGGACAACGGGAAGACAATAAATAGCTCATTAGTTTTCCTTAGTAGCACATTTTCAAGGAAATATAGTGAATCATTGTAATCATCAGAATGAGGTTTTTAATCCAAGCTATGAATGAACAAACTGCTTCTAAAGGTGCAACTCAGATTACTTTAGAACCAGAAAGTTGTGAAAGGAACCAGGAAGAATCAAGTAAAAGTACTTCTGTACAGTACCGTTACCTTAACGGTACCTACAGTACCGTTAATCAGGTAAAAGTCACTTTTGATATTCTCCAACCTCCTCTTGTATGTCTTCCTTTGTGCTACTAAGGCATCCAAAGAACAGTAAGTGCTTAATACACCTGTGATTTGATGATCTCTTTCTCCTTCGTCCCTGGCCCTGACTCTACATTCTTTGGATTCAAACCCTTTCATCTGAAAAACACACAAACTCATACTGCAACGATTTTAACTATTCTTCAACGGTAATCCTCACACACAAAACCCACCAAGTATATTAATTGAGTGCATGAAATATATATACACCATAATGGGTGGTAGATGTACATGTATCGTTTCATTCTTACATAATTTTATCCCATTTATCGCAGAAGTTGTATAATTTGATCAACATCACAGAGCAGACGGGAGAAAGTGGAGAATTCATCTGGCCGATCACTAGCCTCCTCCTTCATTCCATGTTACCATATTCTCACCTTGAACTCTGGAGAAAAGCCCAGTCCCACACCTGGTATTTTTGAAGCGTCACCTGGCTGCATGGAGTTTCTGAGATGGTGTTCAGGGGAACCAAAATGGAAAAAAAGAAAAATCAGATAAATGTGTTAAGCAGATTTTTCTATGATAAAATACATAGGCAAATCTGCCAGTTCAACCCAGACCTAAATCGAGTAGGTGATACAGAACTCTCATTAAACAGTCGCCATTCACAGAGCGATTAACTTCAGGGGTTATTATTATGAAGATAAAACCTGTTTTACCAAACAATTACCTCTGGCCACAGTTTTGCAATGGCGCATTCATACTGCTTCACACAAACAAAATGGTCCACAGTGAGAGAATCTGTCCTTCTATTTATTTCCTGAGTCAGCGTATTTCCATACCCGACAGTGGAGAAGAACCGGGTCCCCGCTGATACTGTATGTGGAAGACAGAGTGCCGCAGAGGGTTAAATTATTTTGCACTGAATTCAGCTCTCACCTTCATGAATATCTCTAGATTATCAATTCTGGACTGTAGCCAAGATTAAATAATGCTCAGAACTGAAGTGAAATTTCCTCACAAATCACCTTGAAAGACCATCTATACGAACGGGGCTGAATTTTTATAATGATGCAACCCTTCCTTTCTTGGGGTCTTGTCAAGTTCCAGTGGCCTGAAGTGCCACACCATCATCTTCTCAAGTGGAAAGGCATGAGCTATTAATAGCTTACAGGCACTGGCTTCTCTATTTCTAGATTCTTTTGTCTTATCTACTCCATGAATATTTTCTTTTTTAAAACAATTACATTTTATCCAAAAATATACATGACAGCATTTTCAGTTTTGAAATTAAAATGCAATACAAATGTGTGAGCCTTTATAATCTCCACAAAACAATCAGGTTCATTCAATAATAAAATGCACAGGACATTTTACTTTAAATAGCAGAAAATGTTACTAATTGAGTCAGTTCGTATAAGGCAGATCTTAGTTTCTGTTCGAGAACCACCGGTCCAGATTGTTTTGGAAAATGACATTGTTTACTATTTAAGGACTTAAGTGCATACATCTTTATCATTCTCCTTTCACTAAAAGGAACTAGTTAAACTTGTTGGGGAAATTTCATTGAGATGTATTTTGCATCTCATGGCAGGCAAAGAGTGCATCTTAGATGTTCGGAATTCTCCCACCAAGCAAACCAACCTACTACAACAGTTGATGTAGCCAAACTTCTGCAAAGATTGAATAATGTCTATATTATTAAAACAACTATTTGGTTTTGACTCTTAAAAGACAGTGTCAAAGAAAAGATAGAAATAAGGGTCGCAGGAATGATTATTAATGTGTCTTTTGTATTTACTACATTTCTATTATTTTCTTTGGCTTCAGAGCACTGTCACCATACTTCTTAGATAAACTGGTACCTATGAGTTTCATAAATGAGCTTGGTGGAACAGTCCCATCAGACATATGGTAGAGATCTCTGTAATGCAAGCCATTCATCCTTCATGCTTTTTATTGTGAAATTCTTTTTATAGAGTGCAATGTTACTTCATCTTACTTCATGAACACTTGCATAAGTATTGTTCTCTACAAAGAAGGCAGGAAAATGTAAAACAAATTACTTAGAAGTAAATTTCAAAAGACAGAATATTCCAAAATGCAAATCACACAGGCTTTCTAGTGAGCAGATGAGCAAGACAAGATTACTTCCCTGTGCTTTATAAGCAGAGACCTTGAGCATCACATCCTTGTTGGCTGCCATGCCCCTGTCCCTTCCCAGGGAAACCTCACAGGTCTGGTGGAACAAGAAAAGCTAAGTTGTCACATTGTTCTGCTGGGTTTTTAAACAATGGAGACTTACATTCTTAGGTATAAAAAGCAGGAGTCCTTGAGACAACATTCTAGGTTAATGTTAGGAAACATACTCCTTTTTTATAGTTCTAAATGTATAAAATATGTTCTCAAGAGGTTTATAGGACAATTTTTAAAAACTGCCCTGTATTTTTAACTCAATCTCAAAATGTCAGCACAAGTGAAATGGCAAACTTGTATGTGCAAATTTATTCCAGTGTCAGGTTCAAATTTTTAGTAACTTTGCTCCGGAAATGTGGTTTGCTAGAATAGTGTATAATTAAGTTTCTTTATTTTAACCATTCACCAGGACAGAATAGTTAGCAGTAGTTAACACTGGCTGAAATGCTAAAAGTTACACATTTAAAATCGCACTTTGAATTTATTCAAAGCCTACTTTATGTCTCTTAGTAAAAACTTTGTTTCCAATATGAGAGTGTTATAAAAGGCAGTATCCTACCTAAGGAGGAAATTCCAACTTCTCCTCCCTTAAATTTGCTTCTTTGGTTATTGGGACCTTCTTTCTATTCCCTTTTTAGTCTTCTAACACTTCACAGATACAGCTAGTTGTTCCCAAAAGTCTCACATGTTCAGAAGTGGGTCTTTTGGAAGGTGATTGGATCACAAAGAAACTCTATTCATCAGTGGCTGTCTTGGTTACTTTTCTCTCGTTGCTGAGACAAAAAACCCAATGCCCAAAATGAAGGAAGGAAAGGTTTATTTAGCTCACAGTTTGTGCAGATTTCAGTCCATACTCAGCTGCCTCCAATGTAGACTGGCAAATGGCAGAGGGCAACAGTTCATGACAGCAGAAAAGAGCAAAGCATCAAGAGCAAAAGGGAGGAGTGGCAGAGCTAGCAAGCCTCTTTCCTTCCCTTATATTGTAAGCAGGCTCCCTTACCCAGGGGGCATGTAGCACTCACATAATCTCCAGGCCCTCCTCTTGCACAGGCTCAGGATGAATATAGAGTAAGCACGCTGGCTCCCTGCTGAATCACACAGTTCACCTTCTGAACCTCAAATTGACACAATGAACAACATCCCAGTAGGGTAAGGGTGTGTCCTTTTCACCCCAAGATGCAGAACTGCTGAGTCACTCAGCCAAACCTCTAGACTCCCCAAGTTATATCAACCATAACAGTGGCTTAACTCATTCATGAGTTCCCAGCTGAATAAGCAGGAGGTGGGGGCAGGTGGAAAGAGATGGGTTCCTGGGTCGTGATGGTTACATCCTTGTCACCCGCCCCTCCCTTCTTCTGCTTCCTTGTTGCTATAGGGTGAGCATCTTTCCTCTTCCATCCCCTCCACCACCTGAGTCTGCCTTGAAGCCAGCCAAACATGGACTGAATCCTCTTAAACCATGAGCCAAATAAACCTCTCTTCCCTTAATTTTTATTTATCAGATATTTTCTCCCAGTTATGGAAAAGGTGACAAACATACTGGTCTTCCCAATAACCCAGTTAAATCACAATAGATACCTACATAAGTGACACAGTGAGAGTGTAGCGGGTATCTCAGTTATTTTTTTCATTGCTGAGACAAAATACCTAACACCCAAAGTTAAAGGAGGAAAGGTTTAGCTCACAGTCTGTAGAGGTTTTAGTCCATAACCAGCTAGTTCCAAGGCAGGGTGGCAGGACAGACAGGCATCACAGAGGACAAATAGTTCATGGTGGGCAGAAGGTAGCAAACAAGGGACAACCACAACTCTTTCTATCCTTTATATCGTGTCCAAGCTACTTACAGTGGGTAGCACTCACACCCTAGTGCCCTTCATCCTAGCATTAGACCAAAAATCAATTCCAGTGCCTCATACTTTAGATCCAGCCACCTAAACAAAAGCCACATCTGTGACCACATGAGGCTTTGGGAAACATCTAGACACAAGCTATCACCGGGGGTACTATATAAAATTTAGATATTCTAACTCACTTTCTTCATCCCGCATCAATATAAGTACACAGAGAGCTTTCTCTGTGTTCCTTCCTAGAGAGCTCTTCAGTTAATTATAGTAACTTTCATAATGTCAACTAAATGAAATAATGTATGTAACTACTATAGCTAACCCAAAACAGTGAAAGTGACACAATATAAATTTAGTAGATGCCAACTATTTTTAATATTAGATAGCTCACCTACACACAATAATCTAGAGTACATCTTACAATTTGTTCTATTTGAAAAATTTGTTCTATTTGTTCAATTTGTCCTTACAACTTGAGAAGGCAAGAGAGAAAAAAGAACTATTTTAATCTGTTTTTAAAGGAAAATAAATGTTCAAAGAGTGACCTTAATTATGATTATCAAATTGACAACATTAAGAAAGTCTAGCAGATTAATAAAGCAAACATCGGGGTATGTCTTCTGGGTAGACTTTTACTCTGAAATCAAGAACAAGTCAAGGATGTCCACTATCACCACTTCAATATAGTTCTGGAAACATCAGCCAGACCAGTTAGACGGGTTCTGGAAACATGTCCTTGGGGAATATGTCTGGTTCCTCAACCTTTCCTCTCTGGGACTCATTACAACCTACTGTCCTTCCTACTATGAAGTGAGCAACTTTTCTCCATCACACCCTTCTGCCATAATGCTCCTCCTTTGGAGTCAGCAAACCATGTACTGAACACTCTAAAACCATAAGCCAGTTGTGTAGGCACTCTGTTCCAGAGACAGAGAAGCTGACCAATACAAGGTGTGTTTTACTGGGGTACAGCTGGGCATAGATCATGATACAGAAAATACGTTAATTTCTAACTGTTTGCTAGTTAGGTTTTCACATAGGGACTACATTGTTTTCTTGAAGAAACTGCTAAAAGACACACACATGCATATATGCATGCATTCACACAAGAACACACCAACTTAGATATTTAAATGTCTGTCATAAAACCTATTGCAAGTTAAATAGGAATGCCTGCATTCTCATCACTGGGGCTGTGGGGAATACACATACACACACATCCTAGGGTATGGACTTGTGTGTGGCTTACAGCTTTGCTTTGCTTTGCTTTACCACAAAACCTTCTCTGCCCACCAAGAGTGTTTAGCAGAACACTTTGCTGGAAAGGAATTGTTAATCCACAGGAATTGTGGAGTTCTCCAGGTGGTGCAATTCATGGTGAGTAATGACAGCAGCAGAAACCATCTGTTTTCATAACTTTCTTCCCCACCTTAATATAAACCTCTTCATTAGCCAGTAGGTCCATTTGACTTTCCTAACAGATTTTCTACCTCAAATATTTTTTATGGAACAATCAGACATAAAGTGAGAAAAACAAACACAGACAAGATTGGACTTAGAGTGGGAAACTCTCAGTGACCCTTGGGCCGAGTACCTGCTCCAGATGCTTAGGGGGAAATGTAGAAAAAGTTAATCCTTCTCTTCATGTCTTTCTTTTTCCTGTCAGCCCTTGAAGCCATGCTCTGAAGGCAAGTCCTGCCCTGGGAAGGCCCTCTAGCTTGTATCCACTGGAATTACCAGCAGGTTAGGGAGGGACAAGAGCAGACATATAGCTGCTCTCCCCCTTGTCAGTATTTTTGTTATCAGCAGGTTGTCATACACATCGGTCCCAAGGAAGTGGAATTAAAATGTGGAACTTTGGAGTTAGAAAAAACTAAATTTGAATCCTAGCTCTCTTTCTTGGTAATCTGCTAACTTTTCTTATCCTCCTGTGAACGAAAGAAAAATCTACCCCACCCGAAGGTGAGTATGAATCCCAGTCCCTGCTTGGATGCCTCTGGTGTTAGAGACGGGACTTGGGATTAGCTGACACCACTGCCCCCTCAGCAGGAGTAAAACTGAAGAGGGCAGCTGAGGAGCCGCTCCCATCTGTCTCACAATCTTACAGCTTGACTCTCAGGGACCAACAGGCTCTTAGATACAATGGGGCCCACATTTTATTTCTTTATTTAATTGTAATTTTTTGGTTGAAAAATATAACTCTATATATTTATCATGGGCACAGACAAGCTGAAACACATATATTACAGAATGTCCAATCCATGCCAATTCACACACGCATTACTTCACGTAGTTGTTACTTTAGTGCTAAGAAACTGAAAACACTTTCAGTATTTCTCACAAATACAGTATTGTTGTTAATAGTTACCATGTAACATGACAGATGTCTTGAGCTTATTCCTCCTAAATGAAAATTTGTATCATTTGGCCAGCAACAGCCTAACTTTCTCCTACCCTGCCCAATCCCTGATAATCATCATTCTAATATCTACTTCCATGAGATCATAGGGTATTAGTTTTCCTGTGCCTGGCTATCCCTTATCCATTCATCTGGATGGTTGCAAATAATGGAAAGTCATCTTGTTTAAGACTCAATAGTATTCCATCATGTAAAAATACTTTTCTTTATCAATTCACCCATTCATGAGCACTCAATACCAACATTTCTGAAAAGGAAAAAAGAGTACCATAAACATTGCTAGATAAATCCAAGAAGTAAATATTAACTAGGTTTGGAAATGAGTCCACTTAGGGTTATTAAGATAATTCACATGGCTAGAGGAAAAAGATTAGGAAACTAAGGGAGCTGAAGACCATGGCTCTACCTTAGAGTTGAAAATTCTGAATGCAAGAGTGATCCTTAACTCAAACAACAAGCAACGCACATCGCCCTGGACATTTCTATAAACATGTCCGGCAGAAAAGGCACAAAGAGAAGACACTGAAGGTCAGCATGGGCCAGAGTCCCAAGTAACTGCCCAGGAAAAGGACTAAGTAGGAACCTGCAGAATGTACACAAAATCCACTCATCCTATTCCACAACGTGAAAGGAGTACACAGATTCTGTACTTCTCTGACTTGATTCTTCTTTGAATTGCCTCACAACACAATCACACTAGCTCATAATAAAGTAACACACCCAAGACTAAGAAAACAATAGAAAGAATCCAAAAATTGAAGAGTTGGTTCTTTGAAAGATTAAATAAAATCGATAAATCCTTAGCCAAAACTATAAAAGAAGACTCAGATCCATGCAGTGAAGAAGGAAAAGGGTAAAGTAAGTACAGCTTCTGCAGAAATCTAAAGATCATCAATATGTACTCTGAGAACCTGTATTCAAATAAAATGGAAAACATGGAAAATGGACAGATTCCTAGATACTTAAGAAATACTGAAGCTGAATGAAGAAAATATAAAAATTCTCGATAACCTAATATTAGTCAATGCAATTGAAGATACATTAAAAACCTACCAACAAAGAAAAGCCCAGGTCCTGACAGATTCACTGCTAAATTCTACAAGAAATTTAGAGATCTAATGCCATTATTCCTCAAACTCTTTAATGAAACTGAAAGAGAAATGATACTCCCAAACTCATTTCTGGAAGCAAGCATTACCTTATTACCAAAACCAGAGAAGGATTCAACCAAAAAAGAGAACTACACACAGGCCAATCTCTGTAATGAACATAGACACAAAAATCCTCAATAAAACAGTGGCAAACAGAATGCAGCAAATCATTAAGATCATACATCATGATCAAGTAGGATTTGTCCTAGGGATGTAGGGAGAGTTCAAAATACTCAAATCAATAACTGTGATACACCATACTAACAGAGCCAGGGACAGAAACCATATGATCATCTCAATATATGAAGAAAAATTATCTGACAAAGTTCAACACTCATTTGAAAAAAAAGTCCTACAGAATATTGGAATAGATGATGTTCATCTCAATCTGATAAAAGCCATCTATGACAAACCAGCAGACACCATCATACTAAATAGCCAAAAACTAAAAGCTTTCACTCTAAAATTAGGAGCAAGACAAGGATGTCCACTATCACCATTCCTAATCAATACAGTTCTGGAAACATTAGCCAGACTAATTAGACAAGAGGAAGAAATGAAATAAAGGCAAGGAAGGGAAGGGAAGGAAGTAGAATTGTAATTATTGGGGGATGACATGATACTCTACATGGAAGATCCTAAAAACTCCACCAAAAGACTTTTAGATATACTAACCAAATTCAGCAACATAGCTGGATTCAAAGTCAACACTCAAAAATCAACAGCATTCTTGTACACAAATAACAAACTCAATGGGAGAGAAATTAAGGGAACAATACCCTTCATAACTGCATTTGAAAAAATGAAATATTTAGGAATCAATCTAATGAAATAAAGTAATATAGTAAAAACTACAGTACTCTGAACAAAGAGATTGAAGAGGATATCAGAAAATGGAAAGATATCCCTTGTTCTTGGGTAGTAAAAACCAATATAGTGAAAATGACCATATTTCCAAAATTACTATACAGATTTAATGCAATCCCAATCAATATACCACCAGTATCCTGCATAGAATTAGAAAAAACAATCCTAAAATTCATTTGGAACCAGAAGAGACCTAGAAGAGCAAATGTAATTTTGGGCAACAAAGGCAAGGCAGGGAGCATCACAAGCCCTAACATGAAATTATACTACAAAGCTACTATGTAACGACAGCATAGCACTGGCAAAACAAACAAACAAAAAAAGAAAAACAAAAAATCTCATAGACCTGAGGATGAATAGAACAGATAAGAAGACACAGAAACAATTTCAAACACACTCAGTCATCTTATCTTTGGCAAAGTAGCCAAGTACCTTCATGGGAAGAAAGATAACTTCTTTAATAAATGGTGCTGCAGGCCAGGCATGGTGGTGTAGGCCTGTAATCCCAGCACTCCGGAGGCTGAGACAGGAGGATCGCTGTGCGTTTGAGGCTAGCCTGGGCCACATGTTGAGTTTAAGGCCAGTCTGAAGCAAGACCTTGTCTCAAAAAAACAAAAAAGAAAAAATAAAAGATGCTAGAAAAGCTGGCTTTCCACATGCTGAAGATTAAACCTAGACTCATTTCTCTCACCAAGCACTAAGCTAAAGTCAAAATGGATCCAAGACCTAAATATTAAAACAGAAACTCTAAATCTATTGGAAGACAGAATGGGTAGAACTCTTGAAGATATAGATGTAGGCAAAGACTTTATGAAAAAAACTCAATCACAGAGGAAATAATACAAAGTACCAACAGCTGGGATCTCATCTTACTGGAAAGCTTTTGCACAACAAAAGAAATCACCAACAGAGTGAAGAGACAACTCATAGTGTGGAAGCAAATTTTTGCCAGCTGTTCCTCAGACAAAAGGCTAACATATACAATACATAAAGAACTCAATAAAAATCAAACTTCCCAAATCTAAAGACCCAGTCCAAAAATGGGCATCTGAGATGAATACACACTTCTGAGATGAAGAAATACAAATGCAAATAAACATATGAAAAATATGTGCATCACCACTGGTCATTAGAGAGATGCAAATTAGAACAACACTGAGATTTCACTCCAGAAGAGAGGGCTATTATCAAGAAAACAACCAAAAACAAATGTTGATGGGGCTATGGGGAAAAAGGAGCCCTTTTCCACTGGTGGTGGGAGTGTAGACTGGTGCAACCACTGCAGAAATCAGTATGGAGATTCCTCAAAAAACTAAAAGTAGAGTTTCCATTTGACCCAGATATTCCCCTTCTTGGTATCCTCCCAACAGAATTAAAAGCTTCATACCACAGTGATGTATGGACACCCATGTTTATAGCAGCAGAGATTGTATTAGCTAAATCTTGGCAATAGCCCAAATGCCCATCAACAGAGGAATGGATAAAGAGGATATGGTATTTTTATACCATGGAATATTACTGTGCTATAAAGAAGATGAACTTGAGCCATTTCTAGCTAAGTCTTGAGACCAAACTCTTAAGGAAAATAAATTGGACTCACATGTTGAAATATCACATTGCTTCTCTGTTGTAAGAAATTGAAAGTGTAAATAATGACCAGAATGCATAATAGATACTGCAAAATGGGAAGAAAGTGTTCAAATGGGAAGGGGAACAAGGGAGGGGGAAAGTAGAAAAGAAGGAAAGGAAAAGAAAAAATGAGATGGAAAGAATAAATGGAAGCAAAGCTTTTATAACTAAGGAGGAGAATAAGGGTTGAAGGGAGGGGAGGCGAATGGGAATAGAGTCCAGATATGCCATGTACAGGAACAAATTCCCTATGATACATGTTATCACCATGTACGTCCAAAATGTACCAATAAAATTAATTTTTAAAAGATTTTTTTCAATTTTGAGCAGTCTCCTGAAATTTACATAATTATTCAAAATGAAGCCCTGGGAGGCTGGGGATTTACCTCAGCGGCACAGCCCCTGCCTGGCAAGTGCGAGGTCGTAAGTTCAACTGCTAGTACCGGGGGGGGGGGGAAAAAAAAAAATTAAGCCCTGAGTAGGGCTGTCTGTGGAGCCGCTTTCTGGAGGACAGTGCTTGCATGGCAAGCTCTCAGGCTTTCAGGGATCTTCCTGCCTTCTCTAAGCCAATCCTGCGTGGCCTCCAGTCTTCCCACTGAAAGAAGCCAGCTCCAGTCCATGCCACTGAACTTGAGGCACTTCCAGTGCTTGACACAGAACGAGGGCCTGGTCCACTCCCCTCCGATGGATAGCTTGGAGGAATATCCGGAATATCTACCAGCAGGTATAGCATGGCATGAGCCAAGCAATGTGGGTGCTGGTCCAACAAAAATAAACCAGACACTGACTATAAACAAATCATGCAGATATGCTAGTGCAAGCCTGGGAAATGTAAGTGCTATGGATAACTTCCAGCATTCCACTGTCCCATCAAGTGTTTGGTGTGACCCTCACCAGTGCTCGTACACAGCTATTTTTTTTTTTTTTTTCCCCCTCCAGTACCGGGAACCGAACTCACGACCTTGCGCTTGCCAGGCAGGCGCTTTGCCGCTGAGCTAAATCCCCAGCCCCTACACAGCTATTTTCCTGAGTCCTTACCACCAATCTGTGCCAGGCAGCTGTTCCATCAGACCTCAGTCTCCACGAGTCCTGTGGCCACCCAGAACCTCCATTTCCCCCCTTTGGGGTGTGGCTTCTGAAGCCCTCTCTGCAGACCCACTAAGCAGCCCACCTGCACAGGTGCTGTGCACTCGCTGGGCTTCTTCAGCTTCTCCTAATACCCTGCAGTCTCCTGCAGTGATCTGGGAAGACCGTCACTAACATTCCCACTCCGTGCCACTCTAAATGTTCAGACTTTTGCTGACCTTGACCTCAAAGAAGAAAAGTCAAGATGCTAATATCCCATCACTTGGTGCCTTAATATATCCAGAACCTTCTTTTCCCTCACCAGTACCTGACCTTCAAGCTCATGGTCAAGCTACAGAAAAGACGTCAAGGAAAAGCCAAGCTGACTGTGGGCCCTGTTTCAGACACCACAAGTGCTGACCTTTGCTAGGACAATAAGCCGCTTGGGCTTGCAAGGAAATAATTTATATGGATCCCAAGTCCATTCCTTTACAAATCTGAGACAGATACTGACACCAAAAAAACTGTAATCTACTTTGAAAAAGTAATCGAAAGGCAAAAATTCTAAATAATAAACTTGGAACACTCATTGTATTTATGTGTGAAACAGTTCGTTAATTAAGAGCAGGATCAAAATGCAAATCTGTGTATCGAGGACTCCAATCAAGATATTTGTGATAAACGGCCCCCGGCAGCCAAAGATAGACAAACTGGTAGGCTGGGAAAATCCTTTCAGTGCGTTGTGGTTACCCAGCAGAACTTTCAGCTAAGTTGGGTTTTTCCCCCACTACTTCTGTTGTTATAGTTAAATCAGAGGCTATGAATAAATCCTTGTGGGTTTCTGTCAGTTAGTGTCTGTTTCCCACGCCCCTGACTTTCACTCCCTAGCCTAGGTCTTTATCACAGACACTGTTGCAAATCCAGTCTTCAATGTGAACTTCGGAGAGATCAGCATAGGATAGCAGTCTGTGCAACGCCTGCAGTCTAATCTGAAAACAGAACTTGAGGGCCCATCCGAGCCACTCCCCTTTTCCAGTCTGCTCCAAGTGTCCCAGGAGGCCAAGTGCACTGCCTACTAATACTTAAATGTATCAGCATGCAGAGAACCAGGTCAACCTGGCTCGGTAGCCATTGGGAATGATAAACTCCTATTTGGAAGACAACTTCAGAAAATTATAGGGTACCACAAGAGAACCTGCTATAGTGGGCAGTAAAATCTCACAAGTTTAGAGAAGAACAGATATCCTCAAAAGTAGCGAAATAAACAGTGAAGAATCCACCGAAGAGGCTACAAACCTCTGCCTGAAGCCTGCCACAGAGGAACATGCTCCATCTGGCCACACAGACGAACAAACACTTTCTGAATGTGTAAGTGATTTCTTTCTTAATGCTGCTAAGATGTACAAGTATATCCTATTCAAGACACCATTTTCAAGCGTTCAGCAGCTGGCATTTTTCCCAGTTACTAAAAATTCTAATGAAAAGAAGCAGCCGTACAAACCCAACCTGACAGGCTTAAGATCTGTTGTTGGTTGTCTTCTGTAATTGATATTACATGTATATTTAGAATAAATGGACCCCGAAGCCCTGCCAGTCGCTCTTCCAACACATTTCCCATTCTCTTGAATTGTGCACAACTTTAGAAATTTCCAATCGTCTTCCTTTTAAATACCTCCGTTTACAATATGAAAGGGCTCAGCGCTCATTTAAATTAAGACATTTTATATAGCTCTGCCTGCACTCTTTCAAAATACTCAGTTAATTAACATAAGCTACCTTCCAGAGGATTTGCTTTAAGTCAGGTGGAAAGGAATATTATTTCAGAACCAAAGAAGGAAAAAAAAAAAGAGTATGGAATGCACAGCAAATCAAATGGCTGCAAAATTGTCAGTTTAATTTTTCCATATTGTAGAAGAGAGGATCCCTTTTCTTCCTTTAAAGAATTCTGCCAAAGAGTGATTTCTGGGCACCACAAGTTCCTCAGGATTCTTCAGAGGGATCCGTTGTCCAAAATGTGGTGGCCCCTTTCTATCAGACAGTAGCTCAGAGTCCCCCTTCAGCCTCCAAATCTTGCAGGCTCACGTACCCTGGGGTGCAGTGAGCGGCCAGCACCATTCCTCATGCCCAGGGCACTAAATGCTGGGAACGGTCCTCACTCTGGCAGTGCTAGAGATGTCCAAGAATGGAGCTGGTTCCTGACAGCTGGGCCACGCTGCCCCCTGCAGGACAGCAAGACACACAGCCCCTCAGACACGGCCACAGGAGCTGCGTATGGGTGGGCCGCGCGGGATGAAGACCCTCTCTTCTGAGCCCGACACTGCTCCTCTTGCCGCCCTCTGTCGTTAACTGGCTTTTGGTCCAAGCAGGGCTGTGGCAGTGAGTGGAGGCAGCTGCCCTCGCCTTCCCCGCTTTCCTTCTCCTAACCCCCACCCGCTGCAGACCCCTCTAAATGCACCTGTGTGGTTTGCCCCTCACTGATCACATTAGAGCTCCATGTTCTGTCCTAGAAACAGAACAAGTGTCCACCCTCAAAGCGTCTGGCTCCTGAAGAGGCAGCTGAGAAAACAGAAGCCTGGGTCTGGCCTGGCCGTAGGGCAAGTGCTAGGTGCTATGTGTGGGGCCCAGAGGTGGAAAAACTAAGTCACTGGGGTCTAGAGGACCTCAGGAAAGTCTCCTGCTGGATGGAGTCTTCCAAAGCATCATAGAATGAACAGGAAATCTAATGGATCCCTGATCAAACCCACCGCCATAACCCGCAAACCTGCCACCTTTCTAATTTCTAGCTTTCTCACCTGGAACATTTTAGTGTTAATACCTATTTTATAAAGGAGGGACAGAGGATAGAAATGACATGAATCAAGGAGCTGGCACAGTGTATTCATTCGACACCAGCTAGTAATCTTTGCAAAAGTTGGACTTATCCAAGCGGAGCAAAGAGACAAGGAAGGGAGATCACACCCAAGTCAGGTGGGCGAGAAGGCAGCAAGCCCAGAGGACCTGCAGGGCAGGCTGTCAGCAGACACTGCTGTCCCATTCTCTTACCCGTGCTCTGCGGCCGGCTTTCTTCCCTTACCAGGCTCTTTGTTTTTTTCTTTCCACTGTCCCGTCCTACACTCACAAAAAGAGTGGTATTTGTTTCTAGAATATTAAACAAGTCTTTTACATCCCAGCTAGCTCTTGATAATGACATTCGTTTGGAGCAGAAATGGCTACCTGGAAATAATTTTTTCTTAAATTTCCATGGGGTAACTCGGCCAAGAACCTGCTGGGCAGGTGCACCAGTGGGTGCCTACAGAATGTGCCTACGTTTGTGTGAACTCTAGTGACACCTTCTGGTAAGACAAGGGGAGCATCGCTCAGCACAAAACTCCCCGCTTCTGTAATTTTAGAATGAGAAACAGGGCAAGAACATATCTTTTCCCACACTGTCTGCCTGTGTGAAAAAAAGGTTTCTCTATAAAGATGGACACATTCACACAGACACACACTCGGGTGGGTTGACTTCCATGATACATACCAGCGGAGTCAATAAAAGCAAACAGTTCTCTTTTCATTTCATCACATCTAATCACAAATTTGATTTTTTAAGAAGTATGCAGTTATTTTGGCATTGGGTTTACAGAGGTTTAGGCAACCTTCTCTAAAACTAAGGAGTAAGATGCTGCAAAGTGACTTTATGTAGAACCTCTAACCTGGTTCTTCACAAAGTGTTAGTCTGACACTTTCTCTTCGACGGTTGAACCAGTGGTGACGAACCTTCGGCACGCGTGGCACAGCTGGCACACAGAGCCCTCCCTGTTGGCAGGACACCCAAGTAGTGTCCCCCTCCCCCGCAGCTGAGCATTAGATATTCAGGTTTCACTGCAGTGTTGGCACTTTGTGATGAATAAGTGGGTTCTGGGTTGCAGTTTGGGTGCTCAGTCACTACAATGTTCGCCATCGCTCGCCTGGACTATCCACACCCCAAACTTCCTCCTCCACTCTGACCCCCTCCCACCCCTCAACACTGCAGCTTCCACACAGGCTTGCCCTGCCTGGAGGGATCTTCAATTAAGAGTCTCCCGACCCCGCTACCGCCCTTCTCTCCCTCTCATACTCTCAACCTCCTCCAAGCACTCTTGTGTTTTGACAAACCTTTTTAAGGCCCTGGGTACCAGGGCTAAATGACAGGGAATATTAATGACTTGATCTTCCATAGCTTAGTGACACAAAGACTTTGTAAACTCAGCCCTTCTATAACTCCAACCCCACATTACAACAGGCAGCATTCCAGTCATCCCTCTGTCTGTCCATCTATCAACACTCATTTGCTTACAATACGCTGGACCCTCTTTGGGCACGGGGAGGTAAGCAAATGGAATCACATGACAGGCCTTAGTCTAGTTTCACAGGACTTAAACCCTAGTGAACACACAGAGGGGAGCAGAGTCAAGCAATCAAACACAAAGCGCATGCGCTGATCAGGTCCATCAAGGAGACAGTAAGGTGTGAAGAGGCAAAAAGTAGCAGCAGGGGTACTGCGGGTGAACAGCACTCAGGACAGGACTCTCAAAAGAGGAAGCGAAACCTGGGAACAGAAGGATAAGCAGCAGCTCGGCGAGTCAGACAAGAGCACTCCAGGCAATGTGACAGCCAGTGCCAAGGCCCAGGGACGGAACACGTTAGGCTTTTGTACGGAAATGGTGAGGAAACTGATGAATGAGATGATTTAAGGATTTCATTCGCAGTGCAATGAGAATCTTGTGCATGATTTTATACAAAAAAGGCATAACCTAATTTAAGCCTTGACAAATAGCTAATGTATAATAGCACTTACTTTATTCCAGCTATTCACCTGATCCTCAGAACAACTGCACAAGATAGGTATGAATGGCCACAATTTTACTGATGGAAACACAGAAGCAAAGAGAAGATGCCTGCCCCAGTCCCACAGCCAGTAAGCAGCGGTCTAGGGCCGTGGGGTGTCACCCTCTGGCAGCCTATCCCTGGGGGTCGTGCTTCAATCATGGCGCAGGGACGGCTCTGCAAATCATTGCTTCTGCAAAAGCAAGCATGAGAAGAAGCTGCTGGAAGGCAAGGAGTGGTCCAGGTCAGAAACCATGGTGCTGTGGGCCAGAAGGAGCACACGGGGGCTGTGAGAACCGGACGGACGGATGTGTGACGCGTTTCAGTGGCAAATCCTACAGGAAGTGCCGGAGACTGGGCACTACAGCGCGGGGGAGGCCTGGTGCGAATGGGTCCTTCTGCGACAGCACATTCACCCTACAGAGATGGTTTTCTCTCTTGTTATTATTCCTTGAACATTTTGTGTGTCACCACAAACTCCCCACCATGTTGGCATTTTCGAGCTGAGCATATTTCCAAGGGACTTGCTCTGCAGAAGCCTTTCCTTCTCAATGTCGGAGGGAGCTTCCTTGTATCACGACACTTTCTTCCAGTCACATCTACCTGCATGCACACAACTGTGTCCCAGATGATTTACACATCCGCTGTCCTTATATCATCTGCTTTCACCTTGTTAAATGTCTCTTTTTTTTTTTCCTCAAAAAACTATTTTGAAATGATGCTTAATATTCTACCACGGGCTCATGGTGCAGTATGTGCAAGGCCTAGTTCCAATCCTCAGCACCCTAAACACACACACACATTTCTATCACAAGAATATGGATACTTTTTTTCTCTCTTGGGACAAATGGATTGCTTTTAGATTTTTATTGTTCTAAGTAACTTCCTTTGTGTAAGTCTCTGCTGAAACCCTGATTACCGTAAACAAAAAATGAAAGGGAATGAGTCTCCTATGCTGATCACCTGAGGTTGCTTATTTGTGCAGTGAGTTCCAGTAAGAAATGACTAGTGAAATTCTGCCACTGCCATGTGAGAGAACCTGCCACACGCCAGTGATGTGGAAGCAGATCCTGGTGCGTGGATCCAGATGACAGTCGGTGTCTGTGGACTTTCTGATTTGGATGCTTCTCTGATAGTGAACAAGAGGGGAGGCCATGATCTGAGAGTGTGGGTGCAGAGATTCCGAGCTGAGTGTTTAACCGAGGAAAAGGTATCATGTCGTTTTTGGGAGAGTGAATGGAGGGGGAAAGCACAGGAGGATTACCTGCAAACTCCAGGAACTCACTTTAGACAGATGCATGTGGGAAACCACCTTGGGTGAACGTTTTTTTCCTTGGCTATTTCCAGCTGCATGTGTTCAGCTGCATGGGTTGGATCAGAATTAAACCTCCCAATCGCTAGTTCTAGTCCAGGCTGCAGTGCTGACTTTAAGGTACGATAGTCCTTGCAAAACTCTCTGGATTCTCCATCTGTGCCTCACTTTCCTGCCTTGTGAGCCAACAGCTACGGTCCAGTGAGTGCTTCTTCGCCTGCTGAACTCACACTCGTCCTCTTAGCTTCCATCCTCTTGTGACACGTTCCATCCTACCACCCACTAGTCTAAGTCAAGACCCATACCCTTCGTCATAGACCAGAGGAAGGGTATGTGCTGATCTGTAGCATTTCCACTCCCACATTTATTCATCATAAATCCCTTCAGGGCAGAGACCTTTTAATTTCCTCTTTAGGAACATTTTCTATATCAATATGTTGCACATGGTAAGTCCATTTTCAATGTTTATTAGTAAAAGTGAGCTTTTCTGAATTAAGGGATAAATTTCCTTATAAACTTTCACTAGCAAGACATCAAGCTACCTTGGTCATATCCCCTATTATGGCCTCATTACCAGTGAAGGCACTTGTCAACGAAAATATTAAGTCTCTCTCTGGGAGACTGAGGCAGGAGGATCACAAATTTGAGCCCAGCCTGGACATCTTGGTGACTTAGTGAGATCCTGTCTCTGAACAAATAATGTCTTAACAGGCCAGGGGTGTAGTTCAGTGTAAAGGCCTTGGGTTCAATGCTGGTGCTGCCAAAAAATAAAGCAGGCCTAATAATAGACTATTTCATTAAATTCTACTGCACTAGAATTAATACTTATTCACCTCCACTGGTTGCTGACAGTCAATATTCAATCAACTTAGCTTTAGAATGATCACAATGGTCATTAACAAATACTACAAATTTATGGGATTTTCTTAGATTTTACAAATATGTAAAAATTTCCAGTTTGAATAAAATGGGCACACACACATAATCTCTCTCTCTCTCCAAAAAAATGTCAATTTCGAGCCCAACTACAAGGAGCTCTTCAGTGGGTACACGTCTTTTCAGATAAATCTTTAATTGGCATCAGTAATGTAAAGGGAAAGCTGGACACCCCAGGCTGGGAATAGTATGAAGAAAACATCTACAAGGTTAATAAAATGGGAAGTTTTCTATTAAATTCAATCTTCACAGGCAAGACTTTACAGTTTATGTATCCTTAACAACCCCATGAAGCCATGTAGAAAATGCCTACTGACCAAAAATGTGCAGAATAAGTAAAATACTTTCTTTTTTACTTTTTTTGTTGTTGTTCATCCTACCATTAAGAAAGGAAAGGCCAAATTTGGGCCTGAAAGCACGGAATGTGAGTTGTAGAAACACTATAATTTCCTCATTGCATTCTTTATACACAGACTATAATGGGATAGAGAGATAAAAGACATCTCAAGTGCTATTAGAGAATAAAATACAATTTCCCCTTAGATATTTAGAGGCAGCTATTCTTAAAAATTAATTCACTTGCTAAATGTTCATGTTTCTTTTCTTCATGCACATCTGTCTCATGTAGTCTGTTACCCAAGCTTTCAGCTCAATTTTGTAGCCCTTCAAATGACTCACACCTGAACTTAACTGGTCTGCAAATCTCTCCGGGATAATTTGAAGACAAATTTTTTTCCCAAATGTTATTAGTTATATATTTAGCACCTTAGCTAGCTTATTTCTGAGGGACTTTGGAGATCAAAAGGAATGTGAAAAAAGTGAAGGGGATCAAAGCTTAAACATCAATTTGAATTGAGCTGTACAATGAGAATTTACTCTGTGTTCTGTAGCAATGTAATCTATAAATAATACTCTGAGGTTCACTTGCCAATTAGGAATCATCCCATGGCATGCACCTTGCATGTCAGTAGTTAATTTGCATGTCAATGAAACATTAATTTGATGAAAGTTTTAAAGCTTGATGCACTATTTATATCATAATGGCAAGCACAGGAAGTGTACTACTAATACAGTGATTTTTTTATTGTATCTAAAGTGCTGTTTGAAAGGCTAAGTTTAAATGATCAATGTTTATCATTGTCTGATAGCTCAATTCAGGAGAGCCCATCTGCATTTTATACTTTCAATTATTTTAACGTTAACTGTAATCAAGATGTCTGAAAATAAAGTCATGTCTATGGAGAGGAGAAGAGAGGAAAATCAGATTAATATCCAGAGGTAGTTGGTTAGATTTGGAAGTTTAATTCAGAGTTTGTGGCCTTTGCTATAATCATGTCACCCTGGGTCAATAATTTATTTTTTTTCAAGGTTTTGCCTTTTTTGTTGTTTTCCACCCAGGGATTTTCTAAAGTGAAATGGAACAGTTTTGTGGGTGGTCCCTTCTAAAAGCTGAAAATGGTTGTTGATTCAAGTACAAAGGGAAACAACCAGTGGGCACTTAAACCTAACTACTGTATTTAAGTGCAGTACTTAGAACAAATACTGTATTTACATAGACAGCGATTTCTAAGGCTTCCAGTCTGGTGGATTTAGCTTGCTATTAGAATTGCTGCACCTGTCAATCAGGTCCAGCCCAGGGACAGGGTAGAAAAGATGTGTGGGGGAGGGGGAGGGTAGGAGAAGAAGGCCAGGTGTCTGGGAGTTTCCCGTATCACGCAATCATAATATTCTTGCAACGTTTTATTCATCCTCGACGACTGAACACTACTTGAGTTTTAGTGTACCCAGAGGGGAATTCTTTCTAATGAAAAAGTTTAGTTACTTTGCTCTCCTGGTTAATGCTATAATAGTGCTTTTCTAGAAAGTGGCAACCAACTTTCATTAAAGAAAGGGTCTGGGTTTTCATTTTACTATAAAAGATATGTATACATGCTAATTCACTATTTGTTAACTGAATTGTGTTTATGGCTTCTTTATCCAGCCACCATCTAATACCTTGAGATCTGAAATTATGCCTTTATTTTTTAATAGTCCCTTGACATTTGGAATGGTAGACCTTAAAATTCTTTGCAGACTTGATTCTGTTTCTAAACACTCATATTTACTTTGAGGTTCTGTCTCTTTCAACAATTAAAAGTAAAAACCAAAACAAAATTAGACATCCTGACAGTAGAATAATTTAAGGTTATGGAGATAGATAACACATATGTGTATCTTATATAATTAGTAAGTATGAGTAGTAAATTAATAAATATGATTAATAAACTAGAATTCAGTTTGGTTCTGAGCTTCCAAGGGTCAAAGCAAACAAGAAAATGTGATTAGTCAAAATTCATATTACCCCTGAAGGTACAAAAGTCTAATTTACTAGAAAAAGCTATACATCAAAGTATACACAATTGTTAATTTCCATGTTGTTTATATTCCATTTCATAACTGTTTGCATTTTTATTAACCAAATGGATATTCATTTAAATGAAAATCACTATCACTGATTTTTGAAATAAAAATCTAACTGAATTTCTTTTTTCAAATTAGTTCATTGGGAAGAAGGCAAAATGTAATATTTAAATGAACTTACTTGAATCACTTAACGAATGTGCTTCTAGCTTCATCTAGTTATAAAAATTGAGTGTCAAGCATTTAGCAAACGTTCACAGAAGAAACATGTAAATAAGTACTCAGAGAAGAAACTAAGCTCTTTAAATAAAATGTGCCCCAAATAAACATTGACAATTTTTCATTTTACATAAATAAAACACTCCTCAAAAAGGAGTTAGCTTTGGAGAAAACCATAACTAGTTTTGAAGAAAACTTACAGAGCAAAGTGGGCCCAATCTAAGCCAGCATTCAAATGCAACCAAGCGAAGGCACCAGATACTCTACAGAATTACTTTGCCTTATGGTACATGACATCAGTGTCTGAGGTACCCAAATGTATGTCATGTGTCCCATAGCTTAGACTTTCAGAGATCAGAAAAGAACTACTCTGTGGATTTTATTCAGTGAACCCTATCCTTTTCCTGTGTTAGGCCCTGCTTCTTCCCAGATTTAATAAGTTATTCTCAATGTCTGTTCACCCCTCCCTCCACACTAATTCCCATATTTTCAACAGGAAGTCTTGCCATAGAATGATGAAGACATCTGTACATAAATTTACAACGCAGGAGAAAAATAACAAAAGATTTAGGTCCAATAGGTATTAATTTACAAGGCAGTTACTTTTGAGAGGACAAAGGGATCAGCATACATCCAACAAGGGAATGAATGACAGTATATAGTACAAATAATTCTCTATTTGGGGGTCCTGAGAAATTTCACAAGTGGTTGTAGAGTAATGAATGTTTGTAATTCATTAGCTGCTATTTTAAAATGCAAAGCACACCATGACATCAATGATGTTCTTTTTAATCTCAACAGACAGGCTATTACAATTAAACCACTCGCAAAAAGACAGTCTAGTACACTTAGATTAGATGAAGGTCCAATGTTTTAATAACAATCATTTAGCAACATTTCATCATTCTATAAAATGATGAAAACATTTTGAGACTGGTTTAAAAATACATGTGCTCATACATACCTACTTTGAATGAATATTTAGGAACAACATTTCTTATCCTAAAATCTGGGGTTTTTTTCAATATCCTTTTAAAAAGTGATTGTACGTCTTTAAGAAAATAGTCACTACTTAAGTCCTAGAATTTCCTCAAATACAGAAAACAACATTTAAGCGGCTCCTTTTCTTACTTTCCATCATCATTCAGCTCTTAGACAACAAAACAATGGTTCTTTCTTCATGTGGAAGAATAAACTCAATAAACACAAACGGCTCGAGGGCTTCAGAACAGTGAAATTATGGCTTCACGCGGATTTCCCCCCCCCACCCCTTTATGACGAGACAAGTTTAAAAGGACCTTTTTCGATGTATTTTTAAAGTCAGGCATATTTCAGTGACATAATTATCTTGGCAACACTAAACATTGCTGACTGATAAATGAGACCAAAATAATTAAGTTCTATGCTTCATACAATCAAGATTTAGTGCGGTAATCAATCTGGGTAAGGATTTAGAGTCTGGAGGCTTCAGAAGATGAACAGCCGCGACTAACTGCAATTGGTCGTGTGGGAAGGTGGTTAAATGACGGTGCCGTTCAAACACGGCTGTGGAGAGCTCTCCTGTCTTAATCTTCACTGGAGCTTGGTGGAGTCTTTGCTCCCTGGGTCCCACACTGAGCTGCGCAGGGTGTGCTGCTAGACAAAAGAACAGCTGAAAAGGGAATTCAGTCACTCAGTGAGCACTACTGCTATTTGAGAGCTGATGTCATAATAGGCCAAAAACATAAAAGTTCTTTTTTTAAGAGCTCAAACAAAACCAAAGCAATGACAGCACCCAAACACGAGATACAAATGCTGCTGCTAAAAGCATTAAGGGTATAAACATTAAGATGCAGAAAGAAGAAAGGAGAACGCAAGTGCTTGTCTGCACGTCTATTAGAGGAGCTGTGAGCATGGTTGGGAAGCCTATTCAGGCTTCCACTTTTATTCATCATCTAACTCACTCACTCTTGCCCCAGTAAACGCTATACCTTCCCATACAGTGAACACCATTCCCACTGCATGGCTTTTCCCGTGGATTCAGACTGTGGTCTGAGAAGCACTGGCTTGAGGTTTTCTCCTGGAGGCGGGAACTCCAGGCTCTGGAAGCCCAGATTTACTCAGCAAGTCCATCAAAGCAAGACAGAAATAGGGCAGGTGGATGTGTTAGTAAGGACGGGGATTCACCACCAGCGTCAGGGATATATATCCATATCTACACCGTCTATATCTATCTATATCATGCATCATCTGCCTATGAAACAATTTTAAACTCTCTCCTGCAAGCCCTTAGTCCGATTACTATTCATGGATAGCAGAGAGAGAAGCATCTTCCTTTCAAACGCATCCTCCTTTGTAGCAGGCTAAGGAATAGTTAGCATGAACAGGTGCCATCCCTGCCATTTAAAGAGCGAAGTCCATAAGAATGCCTGCCCCCCCAACAGAGAGAACCGGCGGGAGCTGTCTCTGGGTTCCTTCCAGGAGGGCTGGGCCCTTCCTGCCCCCAGGACCCGTGTCTGTCTCCATGAACCCCGGCGCTGGTGGGTGGGGAGCGCTGGGTCATTTCTACAGGGGACACTGCACTTTAAAAAAAATAACACAGATTCATCTTCCCGAACCACCCAAATTGAAGAGCTGAAGGCACGCGCAGAATACACATTCTAAATAAAAGGAGGGAGAGGGCCCCAAAAGAAACCCCACCCAAGAATCTCCAGGGGAAGCAGGTGTTGGCCAAGAGAAAGCAGCCAGATGCCCGCGACCCCTCAACTCCATCCTCGCCACGCGGGACGCACTTTCAGTGGGGAAGCCCGGCGCCGCGGCTCTGCACGTTTCATCGCCCGACTGCCTCTGCGTGAGAGTCAGACCCAAGTTTCGCACTCAGGAGCCGGATTCGCAGCGGCCCACGCGCGCCCTGGGGACCCGAGGCGCCGTCTCCGAACGGACCGGCCCGGG
>NW_004955409.1:6658196-6674494 GCF_000276665.1 Chinchilla lanigera
CCGCGCTCGGCGCTCGCCGCCTCCAGCCCTCGGGGCGCGCTGCCGCTTCCCCTTCCCGGGCATCGCGCCCTACAGGTGAAGATGCATTTTTAAATGGGCCGTGAATCACTTTTGGCATCGCAGACACGCGTCCCTGGAGTCGCCCAGAGTAATAGGGGAGCGGTTCCGCGTCGGCCTTTGGGCTTAGGCTGGCGGCCCTGTTCTGCATATGCAAAGAGCCCAGCAAAGTTCCAGAATGTTCCCTGGAGCCAAATCAGAAGCGAACATCCCAAGTGTCCATGGACGTCCCTCGCCCTTATTACTGTTGTTAAAGAAATATTTTCATATTTTTTCCCTCTTCTGGCAAAGTTAGAAGTTCCTTTCTAAGGCTCCCTCAGCGTGCTGTGCAGTTTCGTGAAAATCGTCACCACCCCTAGTTGTTTTCTCCTCTTAGCATTATTGCCTCTGGGAGTGCGCAGAGCGTTTCTCCAGGTTGAACTTCATGGGCAGCTCCCAGAGTCGCCTTCAGGACACAGTTTATGCTGGAAATGTTCAAGGCATGAATATCCTGTGGATACCAGACCGGAGTTGATGACTGTATCACGCCTAACGGAATGAAGACTTCAACTGCCCACTCGCCTGTATCCCAAAGAATAGGTTTCTGCAGAAAGCTAACAACATTTTACATCTGACTGAGTGACTTCTCGTATATTCCTTCATTCCTTAAAGCATGCGTTCCTTGTGGGTATCAACCTGCTTTTATTAGAGGAGCCGCTGGAAGGTTACTTAACTCGGTGATCGCTAAATGTGAAGCTGTTCATGCCAGCACAAGTTGTCCCCGCCTCCCTCCCTGCCAACCCTGCCTTCCCAAGGAGATGCGTCCCTTACGCTGTTTCTTCTTTATTTAGTGACAGAGTCTCACTAAGTGACCAATTTGCTTAGGCCGGCCCGGAACTTGAAAATCCTCCTTTCTCAGCCTTCCAAAGGCCTGGAGCACAGGCTTGTGCCTCCGCATGCCCTTCCTAATGCAATACCTGACGGCCCACAGCCTACCGCCTGCGCCACACAGAGCCTGCCTGACCTTCTTTCCAACGCCAAGAGCATTAATCTTCTCCTTCCTTCTCCCTTTTCCCTCGGGATGCTGGTAAGTCAAGGGTTCTAAAAACAATAAACCCTTCTCAAAACTCAGGTTCCTGTTAAGCTTAGAAATTAAGAAGTTTTTTTGCATATGTCCTGCTTTAGCTATTTACACTGGATCTTTTCGTTCTCTAGTGTCTCCATTGAAACAAGCAGTAGCTTACATTTGTTAAGTTAGAGCATTCACCTAGCAGCCAACCCTGGTCCAGTAACTTTACACACGTTAGCTCATTTAACTCTCGATGACCTTTGGGGTGGAAGCTACTTCATGGTTGAGAAACAGAGGTGGGGTTCCAAAGCAGGTCCTGGAGACACATAATCCCTGGAGCAGGAATGGGATCCACAGCAATCTGCTTAATCTTAACCACCATGCCAATGGGCCTACCACAACCCCTTGCACTTAATAGGTGTTGATGACTATTTTACAAATAAGAAATATCCATCCACACTTAGCTTCACAGCATGAAAAATAGATAATAGAAACTACACAGATTTTCAGGCTGTGGAGAGCATATATTGGCTCCAAAATTAAGAGAACTGCTTTCTTCGGTGGGATTGGGGACATGATTTCTGTCCTGTATTTAAAGAGGGGAAAGACTTGATCCAGGTTCATGATCTCCAAGCAAGACGTCTTCAGCTGTACTGACTTCTTGTGGAGCTCCCAGCCAAGCCAGTGTGTGCTCTTAAAACTGGTTTGTGTGCCTGGCATGCACCTCAGTCCCGGGGCAAGTGGACTGATGTTCTCCAGAGACACCCACATCTTATCTCTTGGAACCTCCAGATGTTACCTTTTAGGGCAAGAATCAAGTGAACAAAATTAAGGATGTGGTGATGGGGAAATTATATTGGATTATGAGAGTCGGCCATAAGTGCAATCTCATGGCTTCATAAGAGGGAGGCCAAGGAAAATTTAACATGATGTGACTACAGGGATGCAGGCTAGAGTGGTGCAGCTGCAAGCCAACCAATGCCAGTGGTCATCAGCAGCTGGAAGAGGCAAGGAAAAGATTCCCCACAGGTCTGCTTGAGGGAGCACAGTGCAGGTTACATGTTGATTTCCACCCAGTGCGCGTGACTTTGGACATCTGAGCTCCAGAGCTATGCAAAGTAATGTGTATTGTTTTAAACCACAAATGTTGTGGGAGTTTGTTATTGCCACTAATAGAAACAAATGCAGCCCTCAAATCTGGAAGATGACTCTCTATACCTGTGGATGAAATAAAAGGAAGATATTTCCAACAATTGGGCAGGCCCACCTTCTATGCCTGGTGGAATCAGCCAGTTGGGAGAGAGAAGGCATATCTGGCCCTCAACACCATATGATATAAGAACCATCCAATTTAGGCTGCATCACTATCTCACATAATAAAAGCACACAATAGCTGGGGTACACATATAATTAAAATAGACTTGATATTTTAAATTTGTTATCAACTCTACGTGCATAGTATCTAACACCCATTAATGGTTTAAATTTATTTATTTGGTTTACTAGTGTTTTATTTAGGATTATGGCATCATTGTCTAGTAACATAGGAACTACCAATTGCTAAAAGATCAGGAAGAGGACTTAATAAACAATAGAAATGAAAATTTCAGTCAAGCAAAATGAGCAAACTCTAAAGATCTATTCTATAATGTTATAATCAGCAACAATATACACTTAAAATTAAACTAGATCTCACATTTAAGTGTTCTTACCACAATAAAATCAAATTTGTAGAAAGTAACATCTAGTTTCAACTTTAATTATAAATTACCTAGCAGCACAATTACATTTGCATTGAATTAAAAGCATTGATTTTTAAAATTATTTTACATATACTTCTATAATGTGATATTGCGCTCTAGACCTCAAAGAGACCAAAGTCCTTGAAATTTAAGATACTAAATTTAATTCAAATTTGATGATCTTTTAAGTGGAGCCAACACATAAAATATAAACCTTCCAGTTAAATTTGAATTCAGATAAACAACTAATACATATTTAGTATGAGCCTATGTGCCATGAAATCTGAGGGACAATAAATTCCATTTTGCAACTTCTTTTTAACCATGCAATACTAGCAATATGAGGACATACTTAAACTAAAATATTATTCATTGTTTTTTCTGAAATGCAATCCTACATGGAAATTCTATGTCTTCATTTGCTAAATCTGACAAACCTACTTTAGAGTCTCGATTTTCTGATGCATTTTTCTACTTTCCCTGCTCTTATTTTATCCTATCTGGAATCAACTTATTCTGACCTAAAGCAGGGCTGAAAGGAGATTGGATGCCTCTATTGTGGCCCAGGATTGGAGCCTTACTTCACTCTACTGAAAAGAAAAAACAAGGGGCCGGGAATATAGCTCAGTGGCACAAGCACCTGCCTGGCAAGTGCAAGTTCATGAGTTTGATTCCCAGTACCAAAAACAAAAGAAAAACAATGTGACTCCTCTCAGATTTGGTCACAGAACCTGAGTTGGCTCCACCAACAAAGGATTTTGTACAGGCACACATGTTTAGCATGTGGTTAGGCACTTTTCCATCCCTGGGGCAAAATCATTGACATGCACAAATTAAAGAGGAGAGATTTATTTTGGCTGATGGTTTCAGAGAGTTCAGTTCATGTGTATCTTGTAGCTCCAAGAAAGAATGGACATGATGGAAAGATATAGCAGATGACAGCTACTCAGCCCAAGGCTTCCAGGAAGCAGAATGAGAGAAAAGAGGAGCCAAAGAATATACCCTTCCTGGCCATGTTTCCAGGCACCCACCTCCACCAATCTGGCCCTACTTTCTAATACAGTCAGCTCTGAAAATATCCGTGGATAAATCCACTGATCATTATGGTACCCCCATTTGCCAGTTACTTTCTGAACACATGAGACTTTGAGGGACATTTTAAAACAAATCCATGACATCTACACTTGAACCCTGAATGGCTCATTTCTTTTTATACAAAAAGTCTCTAAGTCCAGCCTGAAGAACTGCCAAAATCTTAACAATTCTGGCATTACTGAAAATTCTAAGTCCAAATTCTCCTCTGAGACTCAAGGCAAAAATCCAGCTGTGAGCCCCTGTAAAAATCAAAAAGGATGTTAAATGTTTTCAACATAAAATAAATGTTCCTAGTCTAAAAGGGAGAGATTAAAAGAGGGAGATATAAGTGAAAAAGTGTTCAGACCAAACAAGATCAATGCTCAGCAGGGCAAACATTAAATCCTGTAGTTCCATGTCCAGCAACTGGAGCAGGTTATGGTGAGATGAACTCCAAAGAGTTTGAGCAGCCCAACCCCTATGGCCTTGCTGGATGCAGCCCACATGGTTTCTCTCTTGGCCTGGCTCAGCTCATTGCATGGGACTGTCTTTAGCATGTGTTCCACCTTCCTGGCATTTTGAACTTTCCGTGATCTCCCCTACACCTTACGCTCTAATCCTCCAGCTTCACCCTCTCAGCATCACAGCTGCTAGCCTTTCACACCTTCCTCTGAAATCTGGGTGGAAACTTCTATGACTATACAGCTCTTAGATTCTAGATATCTGTAAACCAGCATCATGTGGATGCTACCCATTTCTTCCACAAGCTGGATCAATAGTTAGGTCCTTGTGGACTATGGCTAGAGTGACTTCTGGGTGCCTGGGTGGATGAACTTGGGGATACATATCCCTGGACATTCCAGTGTTATCAGGGAACCTTATGGCCCTCTTTTGAAAACAAACTCTTCCAAAGCAGGAAGGTGAGCCTGTAATGGGTGGGCTCAATTCCTGAAAAGCTCTCACACCATCTTTTCTGTTGTCCTGCTGCAAATAATTGACTTTTTTCTTTTTGTTTTTGTTTTTAGTACTGGGGAGTGAGACCAGGGAGTTCCAACTGAGCTAAATCCCTAGGATTAATTTTCATTCGAGACAAGGTCTCATTCTGTTGCAGTTTCCCAGGCTGGGTTCAAATTTGCCATCCTTCTGATTCAGCCACCCAGGATCCTAGGATAACAAGTGTGTACCATCATGGTCCAGCTTTCAACAGAGGCCTCATTCTCAGCCTTCACTGCTCTTATTCTTTTCAGTATTTTAGTTTTGGAGCTAGCACCAGACTTATCATTCTCTGCTCACAGCATTCTAGGCTTTCTCTTCAAACCTTTCCAAACTTGTTCTGCCAACCAGTTCCAAAGGTTTCTGAACTGCATGGTCAGGTATAGGCACATGAAGGACCCCACTTCTGGTACCAGTGTTCTGTATTAGTATTTCACAGGTCCTGACAGAAACTACCCCAAACAAAGAAAGGAGAGGTTTATTTTGGCTTGTGGCTTCAAAGAATTTGTTTCATGGTTGGAAAGTTCCAAGGCAGAAGCAGCATGGGAGGAACCCTAAAGAAGGAAATCTGTTTAACCTAAGGCATCTGGGAAGATGGGAGAGGGAAAGAGAGAGGTGGAAGGGGTAAGCCTTGCACAAGAATAAGAATATACCCTTCCAAGTCATGCCCCAGTGACCTACCCCCTGTAACCACACTCTACCTGATGACACATTCACCAAGGAACTCATCAGGAGATTGATCCACTGAAAAATATAGCACCACCATGATCCAATCACCTTCTGAAGGTTCTACTTCTCAGTATGAGACTTGGGAGACATTTTACATCTAAACTATAACAGTATACCACTATTTATCATATGAGTGGTACATATGTGTCAGTCAGTGCTTAATACAGAAACAGATTTAATGCAAGATGTATAAATACATAGGCTTACAGTGGATGCTCCCAGAGTCACCTGTGAAAGAGTGCAGAAGTGCTGTTTGCATTGCTGGAGATCTGAAGGATCCGGTGAAAGCCCTGGAGCTCACTGTAGTGTCCTGTGAAAGTCTGTATTAGGGGGCAGAAGACTCTGAGCTAGAAATCAGGAGACACCATCCAAGGTGAAAGCAAAGACCAGAGCTGCTCTGAAGAAGCAGAAGTGAGCCTGCCTCCTTTGTTTCCTGTGGGAGACCCGATAATGAGAATCGAGGCCTAACTGACCTTCTTTGTGAGCAAAAAGGAGAAAGGCTGCAAGCTGTGCTCCTTCGGTGTTGTGCGGGCGTGATGGCATGCTGCAGGTTCTAGGGAAAAGTCAACACAGCTGAGATCCAGCTGTTTACCTGAGCACAGACTATTGATAATGGAAGGCAGATGAAATCTTCTGCGGCTGTAATTGCTTATTCTCCTGTCTGCGTGCGTAAAGGCAAGGTGAGTTAGATGCTAGGGCCCTCTCTCCACTAGAAACTAGAAGCCCCTGGCCCCTGTCTTCTAAAGTAACTCTGTCTTTTTGTCTTTCATGCCCCCCACCAAGTGGGGGACAAACTCATAGGCTGGTTACCTATAGCTTCTCTTTTATTCCACTTAGGCGCCAAGCTTTTTGGTTGGTGCCACTCACACCCGGGGTAGGTCTTCCATGGTCAGTAAATCCCTTCCTCCACACCCAAAACTATGCTGATCCAATTTAGCTGGGGGTTCCTTACTCAAATTGACAATCAGTTAACTATCACAACACTGAAATAAATTAAAGTTTATTTGCCTTTTTCAGTGCCTGACTTTATTCCCATTCTTGGTTCTTTGAGTTTACTATGATAATTTGGGCCAGCAGTGGGTGGGTATTTCTATCCCTTTTACATCTTTTTCCCTGTGACTTCTTGCAGCAAGATGTATGCAGATTGTCCAAAAAGCACAAGAAGAGAAAGCATGATAACTTTTGTGGCCTATATTAGAAATAATAGAGACATAAATCAGTTAATTTACTATGTTATTTAAGACTTTGTTTTCTCTTTTGAGACAGAACATAAAAAAGCACCTCACCTATTTCATATCTTTAACACCTTCAGTCTGCCATTTTATATAGTTCAGACACCTAATATTTTCCATTGCAATTGTTGAAATTAAAATATTTAGAGACATGAAAGTGAGAATCTTGGTTTGGATCCCAGGGCTCCTGCTTACTGGTTGTGTGAAGCAACTACATTTAATCTCACTGAACTTTTGGAATCTCACCCCAAAACTTAAGAACTACCTCATAGAGTTCTTAAGTTAGTATTAAAAATATCTATAAAATGTTCAACATAGTACCTCTTATAAAGTATTATATCACTGTGTAGAACTACTTTTTGGTCTTACCTTATAATTTCATGGTATGTTTTGTCCCATAAGCATACCTAGTCTGAAGATTTGCAAACATTAAGGACTCAAAACATATTAGCTAAATAAATGACTGAATGGATTCAAGATAACTCATATAAAAGTGCTGTGGAATTAACAAAGCGTGATAGAATTCTAAGATGTTAGTACTGATAGTAATAATTAATAAGTAATAATAGGCAACTCCATTGGGTCTTTGATTCTGGCTCAGCTTTGAGAATTGCTCTGCAAGAAATGTTTGATGTTTTCCCTTTTCATCTAAAAATTCAATTGAGACAGACACTGTCTACAGAACAGCAACATCTATTGATCAATGGAAAATGTTTCATTCATTTTGCTTTGCTCAGTGAAAAGTCCCCTTCACCCTTCAAATAGTTTTCACTATATTTCTCTGTACCTATATCAATTAAATTAGTGTTGACTAAATTTAATAGGCCTCTTCCCTCGCACAGGTGGCTTTTGTTTGTCTCTGCTACCAGAGGTGGAGTTCAGATGGCTACAGCCAAAGTAGTGACTCCACCATCCCCAGGGATGCAAACTGCCACATCCCAGCAGCCCCGTGCTGCCTTTAGCTTATGGCTTTTGGGATCTGGTCATCCCTGCTTCTTGTGTTGGAGGAAGAAGAAAAGGACAGAGATGAAAGGGTAAGAAGTGATTCCCTCCAGCTGAATCAACCTTCTTTAGAAACACCTACCCACACCCTACTTAGTGAATTTCCTCTATTCAAATGCAAGAATAAACCAGGGACCATTGTCCTTTGGCAGGACTCATTGCTGCTTCAATAGGATGCTGGTCCTGTTACTCAGGAAAAGGACGGACGGAGGGTTGTTAGGTTAAATAATTACCAGCGCTTGCCACTGACAACCTCACTTCCCTGTTCATCTTCTAGGTCCTGTCTGTTATCGAGCTGACAACTTGAATGGGCTTCAACTTGAGTAATTTTCACCTCCTTCTCTATTTCAACAATCAATGCCCTCTTCTTTTATCCAGTCCTTCTTTTCCCTTCTTTCATTTGTTTACTTAATCAGACATTTTGCAATTTTATTTTTTTCATTGCATTCTAAACTGCATGTACTACCCAATTTTTTCTCAGGGCTGTCCATCTCCTGTCATGCTCTTTGATCCTACAGTCATAGACATTATACATTTCCCATCATTTAACACAGATGCTTTCAGAGTCTTGGATCCCTTATAACCTAGGAAAGATTAGCTTGTGATATGTATGGAATTTGCTTAAAAATCAACCTTTATTAGAAAAGAAGGAAAAGTTAGTAGGGTATAAATGTGAAAAAGATTAGACATGTATTGATGTTATGGTTTGCGTCTACGTGTCCCCTCAAATCCTCATGCAGTCAAGGGTATGAGTGCTATACTCACCCTGGGGCAGGTAGTTTGTACACAGTGTAAGGGAGGGAAAGAGGCTGCTTGCTGCCACTCCTCCCTTGTGCTCTTATTGCTTTTGCTATTTTCTGCCTCCATGAACTGTTACCCTCTGTTATGTGCCACCCTGCCTTGGAGCCAGCCAAGTATGGACTGAAACCTCCACAACTGTGAGCTAAATAAATCTTTCCTTCCTTAATTGTGGGTGTCAGGTATTTTGCCTCAGCAACAAGAGAAAAGTAACCAAGACAACTGAAATTATTGAGACTTGGTAATGGTTATGTGAGTGTGTGTGTGTGTATGTGTGTGTGTGTGGTTCCACTGTATCATTTTGGACCTTGTGCATGTTTTAGTATGTATAAATTGAAATAAGAAATAAATGATTGGCTTGAATCAGTCTTGGGATCTGCTGAAACAGAAAGCTCTCTCTAAAATTGCTCTAGAAAATTGTGAAAGCTTATGCTGTCTTGATCATCTTGCTTCTGAGATCTTCTTTTACTTAGGAGTTACTTTCCCAGCCACAAATTCCCATACAGGACTCTCAATCTTTCTACCAGTTTAGATACTATATATGTATGCACATGCGTACACACACACACACATTCTTTCAAGGAAGGTAGTTCTAGGAAAAGCTGCCAGCTATATACATTGCTTATATCACACATTGCACAGCAATAAAAATGACTATATTTCTCTCCATATCTTATAGCTTTGCATGGCTTTTTAACTTTATTCTCTCCATAGCATATAAAAGAAGTTTTTCACAGTATATTTCCCTTCTACAGCCTTGCTTTTTTTCTGCTTATCAGTCCTAAGTTGCAGCAGTCATGAGGGAATGCCACTAGACGGCAGGCATCAAGACCGCAGCCTGGGTCCCAGGAGCTCGCATGTAACCATGGCAGCTTTACACTGTCTCGCTTTCAGATTCTATATGGACATCAAGAAAATAAGTATTTATCTCATTTAAGTCACTGTTACTGTACTGTGCAGTGTTCTTTTTTCCTGCTACTGGAGGCTTCCAAACTTATTCTGACACGTTACACTAACCAAAGAACTTTCCTTTTTCTAAACAAATGTGTTTCTGAGCCCTAAGAGAAATGCTACCGTCAGATATCAAGAACAAACCTTTCCTTTGCCTCATCCGTCCATCCACCCTCAGGTGCAGCCCTGTCCCCTTCCTCCCCTGTGGACTTGCTGTTGTCTCTGTAAGCATAATAGATGACAATCTATGGCAGAGACCACACTCAGTGGCTTAAGCATTATATTAAAAGCACAATACGTTGACTGTTTCAATTATCAATTGTGGCTCATAAATCATTACAAATTTAGTAACTGATAATAGCAGCAAATTATTATTTCTCATAATTCTGATGTCCACTATGTGGATCTTCTATCCCATTCAGGTGGTGCATGAAACTGGGCACTGTGATGTCACTGGAATGGACAAGCTGGCCTCTCCCTGTCTATGGCCTCCTCCACCCTTCCTGTCATCATTCTGTCTAGCCTGAGCTTCTTTGCAGCATGATGTCTTACTTCCAAGAGATGGTGTTCCAAGAACAAGCTCAAAAATGTAAGCACTAAGACGCTGCCTGTACTGTGCTTGGTAGTGTCCAGCTGGGCAATGTAACTCCCACGGCGAGGCCTAGTGTTACCGTAGGAAGCAAGTGCACAAGAGGGTGACTATCAAAGAACGTGGCTTTCTTGAGCCCACATGGTCTTCCACACTGAGTTACTGATTCAGAAATCTGGCGCACGATTTCTGTGGCCCCTTCACATTCAGATGCTGATGCCCTAATCCAGGTGTGATGGTGTTGAGAGGTAGGACCTTTGTTGCCTAATGAGGTGTAGATGAAGTCAGGAGAGGATGGCGCCCTCGTGCAGCGAGCGGTGCTCTTTAAGAAGAGGAAGAAACAAGAGGCCTCTCTGCTCTTCCTGTTTCTGTCTCTATCTCTGTCCCTGTCTCTGTCCCTGTCTCTGTCTCTGTCACTATCCCTATCCCTATCCCTATCCCTATCCCTATCCTTATCCCTATCCCTGTCCCTGTCCCTATCTCTGTCTCTGTCTCTCTTCCCACTCCCTCCCTTTCATTCTCTCCTTCAATGAGCTGGCACTGAGCAAAAGCCATGTGATTCTACAGCAAGATGGAGACTCTGCACTCTAGAAGGTGGGGCCTCACTAGTAACCTAATCTTACATGCTGCTTTTGGACGTTCCAGCCTCTTGAACCATGAGAAATAAGTATTGTTTAATAAGACACCCAAGCCATGGTTTTTTGTTGCAGCAGCTTAATCTAAGAAACTATCTGAGCTACATTTTTGCTCTATCTCCTCCTGAGGTCCCCTCTGATAGTCAATGAAAGAAAAGAAGCAATCTCATGTAGTTTAGGAGGGTTCTCTCAATTGGAGAATGTGGTCTAACGATGGAGTGTTTAAGACTATTTCTGTTGTAATAACTTTCTTATTTCATTTTAGGTTTTGGTTTTGGTCACTACCTGGTAGATTCCCATAGTTATGTCAGAAGAGATATTACTGTAAGAAAAAAAAAATCATGTCAGAATTCCTATGAGGTAAACCTTCCCTCTTCCTACCACACTCAGAAGCAGGAAATGGCTATGAAAAGTGTTAGACTTAGTTGAGCATTTAGGGTCCTTGACATTGTGATGCAATTTTACCATGCCAATCTCGTGTAATCTCCATACCTATACGAAGGTATTTTTATCCCAAAATTAGAAATGAGGAAACTAAGGTATAGGTATGTTAGGAATTTATCCAACTCAGGGATTTTGTAATTGGTGGAGTCAGGATTTAACATGGTAATTAGGCTGACATCATATTGTGAGAATGATGTCACACCTGGGGATGAATAGCTGTGAACCTGGTTATCCTGTAATGTACATATTTAATCCTTGCCTCTGCAACTAGGCCCAATCAGAAAAAAATGAAGACAACCATTTTATGCAAGCTTTCAGAGTAAAACCAAAAGTATGACTTGATTTTATACAAATGCTAAATGCGTGAGAGCTGCCTTATCTTAGGTACCCTCCACAGTGCTGTGCAAAGATAGCCCTGTGCCATAAAGAAGTCCTGTGTGTGACTGGCTGCTCTGCCTGGACTCTGTGCCTGCGGGTGTGGGACTGGGATCAAGCCATCACTGGAGGGGGCGGGGAGCAACTGTGTCCTCCTCATATCAATTTCCAAGTGAAATTGTCTGCCTGAGAGTTGAGACCTGCTCTTCTTGCAAGGAGTACTGGAGACACATTACTAGGTTGCTAGTTGAGTTTACATGAATTCAACACCTCATTTCAGCACCACTAGAGAAGACTGAAGGGTATGCATGAGGCACTGTTAGCATTTTTAATAATAACCGTTTCCATCCGCATCCTTATGCCAAGGAGGCGATAGACTAGAATAAATTGTTTCAGGTGGTAAATGGAGCCCAAAATGCTCTGTAATATAATTTATTTTGCAGACATATCACAAAATACTTTATAGGTAATTATGTATGATGTAGAAAAACACAAACTCTGAATTGAAAATTTATTATGTGGGTTATGTTTAGAAAAGAGATAGGTAGGATTCAGGCAGTTTGCAAAGATCTGGGAAACAAAAATAATAGTACCTTATTATTTTATTAAATGAGTAACATGGAAAACTTTAAGAGGGGTTGACACTGACAAGGGGATTCCTACTGGGAAACAGATTCCTGTTGTTCTTTGGCCTAAAATCTACTTCAGCCAAGTGTGGTGGCACATGTTTGCATCCTCAGCACTCTGGGAGTCTGAGGCAGGAGGGTCAGAAGTTTGACCCAGCCCTGGAAACTTAGTGATTTAGCAAGAACCTGTCTTGAAGTGAAAACAAGAATGAATGAGGATGTAACTCAGTGTGAAGGAACCAGGCTTAATCCCCAGTACCACCAAAAAGAAAATGATAGTAAACAGAAGCCCAGTACTTTGTATCAGGGAAATCAGATAAATGACTTAACAGCATCCCAGGCAGTGACCAGAACTCATTGAACAGAGGCTTAGAGATACGAACGGATAGTCTTATATGAAAGACTTTGCTTGTAAAAGAAATCCCATGAATCTCTTGCACTTTGCACTGTGTAGATAAATGTGTGTTCAGTTCAGGTACTCCAGCACTCAGAGGTCATTTCAGCCATGGTCCATAGGGGCCTAGTGTCGGCTCAAGCTGGGGAAGAAATGGCATCATGTACACAGTGCTGGTTTTGCAGGTGTTGTGGCTTGTGTCCAGATGTCCCAGAAAAGCTTCATGCAGTTATAGAGCCTTTTCAGAGGTGGCTGAGTCCAGAGCTTGTGATTGATTCATGGTCCAATGCTGGGATTAAGAGTCTGAGTGCTATACCTGCCCTAGACTGGATAGCCTGCAGATGATATAAAGAATAAAAAGAGACGTAGTGCTCTCTCACTCTCTCTCTCTCTCTCTCTCTCTCTCATTATTTTTGCTGTCTTCATTGCCATGAACTGTTGCCACTCTGCCATGTGCCACCTTGCCTTGGAGCCAATGAATCATGGATTAAAGTCTTTACAAACTGTGAGCTAAATAAACCTTTCTCCCTTTAACTTTGGTTGTCAGGTATTTTGTCTCACCAGTGAGAGAAGTAACTAAGACAGAATTTGATACCAGAGAAGTGGGGTTGTTGCTGTGATATACCTGACCATGTGTTTCAGGAACTTTTGGGAATGGCATGTGGGAAGAGTTTTGTATGGTTCAGAGATGCTAACTGAAAAAGTAGAGCTGGAACACCTTGGGCTATACTATATGAGAGATTCTGGTCAGTGCTCAGAAGACCAGAAGACTGATAGAAATCCTGCCAGTAAAGACCAGGCTCTGGAGGTTTCCGCTGGGGAGAAGGATTGCATTGGTTGTTGGAGTCCAGATGATATATGTTATGGCTTGGCAGAAAGTTTGCCTGCATCTTGCTCATGTTCAAAGACTTTGCCTGAGTCTAATTAAGGGTGGTACTAATTAATGTGGCAGAGGAAATTTCAAGGCAGTCTAATGTTGAAACAGTGGCATGGCTATTGTTAGGGTGCTTTTAGCCACATTTATGTTGAGAATCAAGAGCAAAGAGCCCAGAAGAATGATTTAAAACTTTGTGAGGTTGGCCAGAAAGGAAACTCCAGTAAAGCTGTGGACTGCAAAAACAGAGCAGAGGAGATCCTGATTGCTGAGAGGGAAAAGGAGAACAGGAAAGATGGGCTGGTTGTATCACAAGAAGCAGCAGGACTCCACCCTTTGCAGCCTGAAAATTGCAAAAGTGAAAGCTTGGCTTTGAGAAGACAGTCCCAATGCACCATGTTCTAGAATGACATCAGCCTAAAGAATTTGTTCCTCAGAATTGGATTCAGAGCCCTCAGTGATCCAGGCACTCCACCCCTACAACCAAGAGAGAGGGAAGTCTGGCTACAGCTCCTGGGGCAGCAGACCTTGGCATCATCCATGTGGTACTGGTTTTAGATGCATGCTGAATGCAAGAGTCATGGGGCCAGGAAGGCTTCAACCTAGATGCCAGAAGTCTGGAAGGCCAGACAGTGTGCCCCTGAAGTGGTAGTGTGTGAAGCTGTGAGTGTGACTCCAAAGGTCCAGTGGAGACCCCAGAAGTTTGTAGAATCCAGGAACATAGACCACCTGAGGAAAACTGCAAAGAGTGAGTAGAGTTGGCCCAAGACAGAAGCCATGGGAGCTACAACCACTGGGAACCATAGGGGCAGAACCACCGAAACACTTTGGAATTTATATCTTGCCACAGATTGCCTTGGATGCTGCACATAGAACTACAAGACTTAGTATTTGCCTTGCTGGATTTTGGACTTTCTTTGGTCTCATTCCTTTGTATTTCTCTGTTTGAATCTGTAAATGTCTATCTTGTGCCACAGAATGTTGAAAGTGTTTAACTTTCTTTTCATTTGTACAGAGGCTCATAGCTAAAAATTTGCCTTATACCTCAGAGAAAACTTGAGATTTGGACTTTTCAGCAATGCTGAAACTGTAAGAACTTAGGTAACTCTTGCATATGGACTAAATGGCTTTTGCATAAAGGAATATGCATGAATCTCTGGAGGGCCAGGGGTGGAATGTTATGGTTTGTGTCTAGGTGTTCCCCCAAAGTGTCCTGCAGTCATAGAGTCCTTTCAGTGGTAGCTGAATCTAGAGCTTGTTATTGATTCATGGTCCAGTGCTGGGATTAAGGGTCTAGGTGCTACACCAGCCCTAGGGCAGGTAGCCTACATATGATATAAAGGACAGAAAGAGGCTTGTCTGTCTGTCTGTCTCTATCTCTGTCTCTCTCTCATTACTTTTGTTGTTTTTTGTTGTCTTTTGTTCCCATGAACTGTTGCCCCTCTGCCATGTGCCACCTGCCTTGGAGCCAGCTGGTTATGGACTGAAACCTCTACAAACTGTGAGCTAAATAAACCTTTCACCCTTTAACTTTTGTTGTTGAATGTTTTGTCCTAACAATGAGAAAAGTAACTAAGAAAGGAGCCATAAAGATTGCAAACATCTGGGGTTGTAGAGGTTCTCACCTAGATTTCAGAGGAAAGTATGGGATGCTGGGGAATATGAGGTTGAGAGGGTAATAAGTAAAATAGTGAGAATAAATCCTAAGGAGCAGTGGAGGTACCAGGAAGTCAGAGATGCAAAAGTGTGGAATGTCTTCTGAGGAAAACTTTAAGCAGTAAGCAGAGCCAGCCCCAGAGAGGAGCCAGGTGAGCAGAAACAATCAAGGTTGCAGAGTTAGGGCTGTCCAAGCCCTGTGGAGCTCATATCACATCAAAGCCCACCCCAAGTGCAGGTCATGAAGCTATTGTACTTAATATTTCCCCTCCTGAGTTTTGGTCTTCTTTTGGTCTGATTCTTGTCTATCCCAATATCTTTTGGTCTGATTCTTGTCTATCCCAATATTTCTGACTTTTAGAGTGAGAATGTTTACCCTGTGCTGTTGCATATTGGAATCAGGTTAACTTTCTTTTAGATTTTAACAAGGGCTACCAGTTAAGAGCTTTCCTTTAGTCTCTGAAGAAACACAGGATTTAGACATTTCAGCAGTGCTAAAATAGTCAAAACTTTGGTGACCTTTGGAGGTGGACTAAATGCCCTTTGCATAAAAATATATGCATGTTAATGTGTACATCTGAAGTGTACCTGAAAAGTCTCATGTATCAGAGATGGGGTTTTTGTTTTGTTTTGTTTTAATTTTTTTTGTTGTTGTTGTTGTTTTTTGGTACCTGGAATTGAACTCACAACCTTGTGCTTGCCAGGCAGGTGCTGTGCCACTGAGCTAAATCCCCAGCCCCCAGAGATGGGGTTTTTAGAAGATGACTAAATCATGCTAAGATATAATGCCTCAGGGAATTAATCCTTTGATAATTCTGAGCTAAATGTGCTTTAGAAGTAGGTCATGGGGAGGAGAAAGTAACTTGGACAAGTGTACTCTTGTCCCTAGGTCCACTCTTCCCTCTGTTTTCTGGCTGTCATGAGTTTAACAGCTTTCCTCCAGTGTGTACTACCACCACGTGCTTCTGCCATCCTGTTTATGCTTAAGAGCTAACTGATTGTGGACTGAACTCTCTGGTACCATGAACCAAAGTACACCTTTCCTTTTTTTTTTTTTTTTTTTTTTTTTTTGCTATCTA
>NW_004955409.1:6674594-6698915 GCF_000276665.1 Chinchilla lanigera
AACTCACAACCTTGTGCTTGCCAGGCAGGTGCTGTGCCACTGAGCTAAATCCCCAGCCCCCAGAGATGGGGTTTTTAGAAGATGACTAAATCATGCTAAGATATAACGCCTCAGGGAATTAATCCTTTGATAATTCTGAGCTAAATGTGCTTTAGAAGTAGGTCATGGGGAGGAGAAAGTAACTTGGACAAGTGTACTCTTGTCCCTAGGTCCACTCTTCCCTCTGTTTTCTGGCTGTCATGAGTTTAACAGCTTTCCTCCAGTGTGTACTACCACCACGTGCTTCTGCCATCCTGTTTATGCTTAAGAGCTAACTGATTGTGGACTGAACTCTCTGGTACCATGAACCAAAGTACACCTTTTTTTTTTTTTTTTTGTTTATTTGTTTTCTTTTTTGGTACCGGGAATTGAAGTCAGGATCTTGCACTTGCCAGGCAGATGCTTAGGCCACTGAGTTATATCCCTGACCCCACCTTTCTTTCTTTAAATTGTAGGTTTTGGGTAATGTGTGTCAGTTACAGGAAAGTGACTAACACAGAAAATTGGCACCAGAAGTGAGATCCTTCTCACAACTCTGCTTACCTATGTGGTTCATAAGTTTTTGGAACTAGTTTGCAGCAGGAGTTTGCAAAGGTTTGGAGGTATGAACTAGAGAAGCCCATTCTAAGCCCATGTTAGAATGCTGTAAGAAGAGTTTGATGAGAGATTGCAGAGGGAGCTCTGAAGACCAGGATACCAAAAGAAATGAGGACAGCAAACGATAAGCTTATGAGCTTCCAATTGGGGATGAGAACTTTACCGAGAACTGGACCATAGTGATGCAAGTCTGTAATCCCAGATTTGGGGATTACTCTGAGGCCCTTAGGCAGGAGGATTGCAAGTTTCAGCCCAGTTGGGGAAATTGAGCAACTTAGTGAGATGCTGTCTCAAAATTAAAAGAAAAACAGGAGGATGATGTAGATTCATGAGAAGGCCCTGGGTCCGGTCTTGGTGCTAGACAAACAAACAAACGAAAACCAGAAAGCAAAAACAAAAACAAATTGGAAAAATAAACTCAAAACCAAAGAAAAGCATAAATCAGTCCTAATTTAAAATGTAGAATTTATGTGATTTTTTGTACCAGTGTTCATTAATTGTAACAAATGTATCCTGCAGTGAGAAGTTTTGATAATGGAGGAGGCTATGCACATGTAATGCTAGGCATTACATAGGCAATATGTGTTACTTCCTCTGAATTCTTCTGTGAACTAAAACTGCTCTCCAAATTTTTCAAAACTTATGGAGCAAGACAAAAGTTAATTTTTAAAATAGCAGTTATAGTAAGATGCTGCAGTTTCATGGTATCACAAATCAGTAAATGAGGTATATAAGCATAAATATGTATTAATCTTCTAAATTCATAGCAAAAATAGAAACAATTTTGCCAAGTGCCTGTAGAGTATTTATGGAATTTAATCATGTCCTAAAGCCATATAAATAGCCTAAACTTTTAAAAAAGTAGATGGTGGACAAGCCATTTTACCTCCTCTCATAAATAAACAAAACTAAAAATTAATCAAGATTTCCATTAAAAAGCAATTTAGTTAAAGGAATAAAATGCAATTAAAATGTCTTTAGCAGATAAATTAGTAGAGACAGACTGTATCAATATTTCTGAGATAGTTTCAAATAAATATACTCAAAGGAAATTTGTATCCTTAAGGGCTATCTTTTTTTTTTTTTTTTTTTTCTGGTACTGGGAATCGAACTCACGACCTTGAGCTTGCCAGGCAGGTGCTGTGCCGCTGAGCTAAATCCCCAGCCCCATGTTAGAAAGTTTTAAAGAAGGTAGCCTTAAGTAAAGCTGGAGAATGGAAATTAATGAATGAATACACAAAAAGAAATAGAGGGAATAGATAGAAATTTGTAAGTGTTTTGAAAAATGGATACCTCTTGGCAAATAGTATTCAAAAATCAATTTATAGAAAGTAAATTAAGTATTGAAATATGCATGGAAGAGATTATAAATTTGCATAAAATTCCAGAAATAGTTGAACACAAATATATTTTAAAATTCTAATTTTCTGCAAAAATGTAAATCACAATTTAAAAATTGAAATGCTTCTCATATACATATCAGTGAAATTCTTAGTTAAGAAAATTTTATAAGCAACTTTTTTCTGAATGTATGAAAAAGAGATATGCTAGAACTTAATAAATATCTAGAAAATAAACCAAATTATTTTATTTACCTACTTTCAGATGAAAAAAAATTGAGAAAATTTAAGTATAGAACAATTTCAGTGATCATGGTAATGTATGCTTTAATAATAGTATATAAAAACAATGTCTAGCATTACATTTAATAAATATTTCATTCTTATCATGTAAGATTTTTCCTATGAATGCAAGGATGGTTTAATATTTTAAAAGATATTAACAGTTTTCAATAAAATTATGTTAAGAAATTATGTGGTTACAAGTATTATAAAATCTTTCAAGTCATTTCAAATTAATTTATAACCTTAGAAAATTTCCAAATATATTTTTGACTATATGAAATAATAATTGTATAGGTATTTGTTGAAAGTAAACAGGTAATTAAAGCTAATAACATTGATGATAAAGATCTATTCTAATACATATTTTTAGGGTCTTGCAGAATCACAACATATTATTTTGTGTTTCAGAACTGAAAATTAAATAAATGGAATACAACAGATAGAACTAAAACAGATGCTAAGATATGTAAAATTTCAACTTGCTAGAGTATATCACAAGGCACAATATAACAGATAATAATAAGTTTGAATACTCAGTTATATAGCAAATTAGAAGAAAATGTGAATGAATATCAGCAAAAGGCCAGCTGTGTAGGGGATTTCTAAATTTGAAAGCAGTAGATGACTTTATGTAACAGAAGATCTGTTTTTTTTAATCACTTAGAAATTTCTGTAGGCAAAAGGCAGGATGGGCACATACTGTGTAACTGATTGATAAAGATTAATGTCTTTAATTTCTAAGTGAATGTTACAAATTATTAAGAAATTAGTAACACTTCACTGGAAAAAATTGCAAAGAACATTTGAAAATATGTCTAATCTCATTAGAAGCAAGGAAATGAAAATTAAGGTTAAAAAAGCCATAAATCACTAATCAAATTTGTAGAGGCTTTAAAAATTAGTGTTCAGTGATGGTAAGTAGTAAAAGAAAACACATTTTCTTGTAATATAGTAATGAAAGTAAATTAGTTCAAGTTATAAAACTTTATAAATGTTCAGTAGCTTAAAAACAGAAGAAAAAACAGATGGAAAGGGAATAAAATACAATGTATTTTTGAGGGAATATATGTATTTATTTTTGTCTTTATAATTTTTTACATTGCCCAAAAATCTTGCACAAAGTTAATCCTATGTTTAGATTAAATAAAGAATTATAATATGTATGTATCAGTAAATAACAAGTAGCACATAGAGCATATTTATCATATGGTTTCAAGTATACAAACAAAATGTTAATTAAAATAATGGAAAGTGCTGAAAATGTACACAATGATTTCCTCTGAATCTTTTGATATAGTGAATTTTTTTGCTTCTTTGCCCTTTTCTTACTCTTATTTTTCTTATGAGCACATGTTATTTTCATAATAAAAAATTAAGTTCAAACTCAAAACACCAATAAGAATTAAATTGCTCAATTGTAATATAGCTTATAAATTTGAGGGTGGTATGTTGCATATTTGAGATGTGTGTATTTCTAGCATTTTTTCCATTATAGAAGCTAACGAGAGCTTAATTCTCAAGATTATCCAAGCCTGAATGGCATTTAGGAGGCTTGATTCAATAGACATCATTTACCTGTATAATAAAACAGCAATTAAGTAACGGCTCCGATTAAATTTAACGTTCAGATAAGATAATACAACATTATTTCTACGCATATTTATATGTCATTATTCAACCAAAGGGTTGCAGTTGGGGCCATTTATTTGGTTAAATCAATGTGAAATCCCCATCCCAGTCTGCTGGGTTTGATACGAGAGGCCTGATCTTCAAGGGAGAGCACCGAGGAACATTCCCGGATAGAAGGAACACGCAGCACTGCAATTAGCATTTATATGAATGTGATGCTATCAAGATAAATGACAACTCTATAATGGAGTGGGTATGTACAAGGGTAGAATGAACCATAAAATCTTTATTATTCTTATCCTTGGGGTTTCTCGGCTTCCGCTGCAGTAGATTCTGACGGTGTGTTCTTAGCGTTGTGCTGCCAGCAATTATAATTAGGATGCAAAACCAAGAACTCCCATTAGGAAGACAACAGTTCATAGGAATGCAGTTCCTTGTCAGGAATGCATTTTGGGATGTGTCAAAATACATGTCCGTTTTTATTGGACTATTTAACTTTTGAAATTATTGAATCACAAGGACCGTTTCTATGACTTAGACTCAAATCTTTTGCCAAATGTATATATATATATTCCGTATATTTCCATGGGCCAGTGGATTGCTGTGTCAGTTTGGGGCTTATTTTGCAAGGAGAACAACATAATACAGGACACATACTTTATGTGATTATTTATAAGTCACCCAAAGAGCAATATACAAAAGAGTGCAGGGAATCTGTCCACACACTAAGACCAAGGAATCCAGCTGAGGGCCTGGATCCCACAACAATGTCCTACATGAGTTGAGCTGAATACCCAGAGCTCATAACAATGCCTCCCATGAATCAACTGGAGGCCCAGAGCCCATGACAACATCTCATGCATACCTGTTTCATGGATCTGCTGGAAAGGCCCAAGGTCAGTGATGGAATCTACAAGTCTATGCCAGCAGGAAGAAGGATCTGTGCTAGCAGGCTGAGGGATCTGCACTGGAGCCAGGAAGTGATGCTCAAAAGAACCAGAGCTCCCCCAAAAGGTACCACAGCCATCCTTGACAACACTGAGGTCCCGAGTTCCTCCGATGATCAGGATGGCCGAGTTCCCATCAGGGAATCCAGTGCAGCAAGCTTTTCCAGGAGGCCAGCAGTGCACCATCTTCCTCTCTGGAATCAGGCAGCTATGCTCAAAGTGAGGACCAGAGCTCCCCAAAGCCATTCTCAGTGCCAGCGAGGTCCCGAGCTCATCAGAGGATGAAAACAGCCAAGTTCATCAGGAAAGCCAGCTCCCCACAGCCTCTCTCAGTTCCCAACAGCCTCTCTCAGCTCCCAACAGCCTCTCTCAGCTCCCAACAGCCTGCTTCTTCTTCTCCAGGTCTGCCTCTTATGCTGCTGTCAACAGTCCTCAGGTGGGCCTCCCACACCCAGCACCACTCACTCAATTCAGCTGGGGGTTATAAGTTGACCACCAGTTATCAATCCACTACAATTGCCTTTTAAGTTTCCCAACAAAGTCATTTGAAAGGTTGTTATTTCTTATTTTCTTTCATAATCTGTGTGTTTCACATTTTAGCTAGTAAGTTCTTATTTCTAGTAAGATTATGATGGTTCTTCTTTCTTTGCCTTCTGAAGTTCAGGGTGTAGCTTTCATACTTAGATCTGTTGCATTTCAAGTTAAATTATGCATGCAGTGTGATGTTGGATTGAGATTCATTTGTTTCAGTATGAATATCCAATTATTTTGGCACCTTTGTTGACAAGAATTTGTCCCTCATTGAATTGAACTGGTACCTTTGTCAAAAATTATTGGTCCATTTCAATATGGGCACATTTATGGAATCCCTCCCTGTTCCACTGATCTGTATGATTACCTTTGTGTCAGCATAATACTACCATGAGTACTGTAGGTTTACAGTAAGATGCAGAATCAGAGAGTGTGCATTATCCACCTTTGTTCTTTTTCAGAATTGTTTTGATTATTCTCTATATAATATACAATCACTTATCAATTTGGACCAACAAAGGCCTGCTGGAATTTTGATGAATACTTCATTTTATATATAGATCAGTTTGGAGAGACCAAGCATTTTAATTGTTTTCAATCTTCTAATTTTTCAAAGTGGCTCATCCAGCAGGATATTTAGACCTTCTTGTGGCATCCCTTAGCAATATTCTTTAGTTTTACATACAGATGTCTTGCAGCTAGTCTCATTAAATTTATTATCAGCAATTCAAAAATGTTAAATTTGTTCATATACATTGTAATGTTGTTATAAGTGACCACTGCATTAACTTAATTTTCTAATTATCATTGTTAATGTATATAGAAAAATAGAAAAGAAATTTATGCAAAAATGTTGATCTTGTATCTTGCAACCTTGTTAAATTCAACTTCATTCATTCCTTCCTTCCTTACTCCTTCCTTCCTTCTTCATTTCTTTCTTGCTTGCTTGCTTGCTCTCTTTCGGTACCAGGAATCAAACTCAGGACCCTGTACTTGCCAGGCAGGCACTGTGCTACTGAGCTATATCCCAGGCCCTCATTTATTTTTTCTAGTAGGTATTTTTTGCTTTTTCTATGTTAAGTACTCTTTAAGATTTTCTATGAGAATAATCATAATTTAAGGGTAAAAATCTTACTCGCATACTTTGCATTTTTTTCTTTTTTCTTGCCATATTGTATTGGATAAGAAGTGTGCTATAATGTCAAACAGTATTTTTAAGAAAAGACATAAGTGTCTATTTTCCCATCCTTGAAGGTAAATCATTTGATTTTTTACCATTAATATGTTAGCTTTAGACAGAAAATACATACATGTACTCATATTTTGTGATGGACAAAATATGAATATTTGATCAGGAAGACCAATGACCTATGTATTTGAATACTTACTGACATATTTAAATATTGCTGATTTATATATATATATATATATATATATATATATATATATATCACTCAAATATTAAATTCTGAATCTTTAACAAATTATAACATTAAGACTAGTATCATGGAGAGGGATGATAGTAAGTATACCTGGTGGAGGTCATCTCCAAAATACTTAGGTCTTTCATTTTTTTCCTCTTCTTTTTTTTTTTTATGGGAAAAGGACAACAAAATAATAGGTGAATAATAATACTTAATACATTGCATATTGTTATCTTTAAAGTAGTTATTCAAAGTACAAGATCTGGGCATTAAAATTTCTCCAATCAATATTAGCACAAACCTTCCTTTTCTTTTTTTTTTTTTTTTTTTGGTTTGGTTTTTCTCCGGTACCAGGAACCAAACTCACGACCTTGCACTTGCCAGGCAAGCGCTTTTGCTGCTGAGCTAAATCCCCAGCCCCAAACCTTCCTTTTCAATGAGCTAAGAGACACTAATAGTATAACTGACTTGCATTTTCCCCTTTTCCCTTCTGTTCTTTCTCCTTCCCCCATCCTAGTTCCTTTTTCCTTTTGAACAAATTCTTCCAGTTTCACAATACCTATTGTACGTTGTAGACCTTATTTACCCTTTCACTTTCTCACACCAGGGAGACAATATAATATCTACACATGTGAGTCTGATTTATTTCATTTATGAATATGGTATCAGGTTGCATACATTTACATATAAAAGTTTCAAGTGTATCTTTCTTGATGGCTGAGTAATATTTCATTGTATAAAAAGATCGCATCTTTTTTGTCCATTCCTCAGTGGCTGAATACCTCGGTTTGCTTCCAAAATTTAGCTGTTACAAATTGTGCTTCTATAAACATGAATGCACATATATCACTGTGGTATGATGTTTTTAATTCAAAACAAAACCCTGGCTCACTAAAAGTTCAAATAGGAAAGAATCACCCTCGATAAAGTACACAAGTATAGCACTGTCATCCAGGAGACATATCTACACTGAGGGCCTTGGCATCTTCCAAACACCAAAGCATTTATGAGATTTTGTAGACTACACCCCCCCATAGATTCTGTATGATGCCTAATTGCTCCAAAGGACATATGTAGGACTCTCTCAGTACCATCCTGTAATGCAAAGCCCTGCTCATCCCCAGGAATCTTTGGGGTCCATAATTACCCAAAGCCAGGGGCCCTATAAGTGCTCCTTGTAATCCAGGGGCCCTCATCTTCCTCCTGGCTTGCTTTGTCCCTTGTCCTCCGGTCACAGTTCTGGGTTGCTCTGATTCGACCCAGGAGAGCTATTTGAATGACGCCTTTTCCCTTCTGCTGTTCAGTTTGTTTACTGATCAGGGATGGGAGGTTGTGCTGGGTGAACACAAAACTAACAATGTTCGCTAAAACCACAGTGGAAATGCAAATGTATGTCTAACGGAGAATTGTTTTCGACTTTCATATATATACACAGAACTTTACCTTCTAAAACAAAGCTAAAGAAAAATTAGTTCTATGGAGGAGTCAAAAGTATGTCAGGAAGAGCTCCATGATGGGAGATTCCCGACCCATTCAGGGAGTTGGCAAGCTCAGGCACCACTTTTGTGTTTGACAACAAAGAACGTTAATCCTTTTATAAAGTTAAGAATCCCTTTGTTCACAAAATAATCACATCCTGTTTTATCTGTTTTGTAAGTTTGGATTTTTGTATTCCGGATCTAGTTAGACCCAAGCACACCCATGATAAAAACAAAAGTACACTGCTTTATTCCACAGCACTTTTAAGCCTCCTGTTTCATATGATCAAAATCCAGGGCAGCATACAAATGTATTCCGTGTACGCAGAAACTGTTAATGTGTGCTGGAAAGAGTGACTCCTTTCCAGGCTCCCTGTCTACAAAGCTGCTCTCTCGCCCCACCAGCCTTACCTGACAGCCTTAGTTTGCTCTCTGGTGCAGTTAGGCTTTAGCTGCCACAAGCTCTTCACCTCCTCTTGAACTGTTATTCGCTCACTCCTACATCCTGCTGCGTTAGCTGTATCAGCTACCTACCATGTCCTTTCTCTCCTCTCCACTGCTACCAACGAAATCACACCCAGTTCTTCAGATCTAACACAAACGTTTCCTGTCTCTGGTTAACTGTTATTGGGAGTACCCCCTAACTCCACATACCCTTTCAATCAGAGTGTCAGCAAAACAAGCCCTTGCTCTTTCTGCTCCTCGTGGATGTCCACTGGACCACACAGGGCCATGTTTAATTTGTCTTTAGATCCCAAGTGTCTTTGATCCCAGGACAAAGAAAATGCTTAGGAATTGCTGGCCAAGTGGCTCAGTGAGTGATTTTTGTTTTACTTTATCTTCTCAAATTTCTTTTCCCGCTGTAATGTCGTAGTCCCTTTCTTGTCACTGGGACACAGTACCTGCCACCCACAACTGAAAGGAGGAGAGATTTATTTTGGCTCTCAATTTCAAGGGCATGTGTGGTCCCCTGGCTCCAAGAGAAAAACAGCTTGGTGGTGAGCCTGGGAGAGGAAAATTGCTCATATCATGGTAGGCAGGAAGCAGAGAGGGAAACAAGGAGTCAGGGAGGAAGATATGTCCTTTCAGTCACACTGCCAGTGACCCACCTCTTCCAACCGGGTCCTACCTCCCAAAAGCACATTCAGCTATGGATTCTACAGAGGATTAAAAGTAGATTAAGCCACAGATGAGTATAGCACCACCGTGATCTAATCACCTTCTAAAATCCCAGCCCTGAACACAAGAGGCTGGGGGGGGGTATGCTAGATCTAATCCATATTGTCTAAATATTTGTCAAAGCCCTTAATACCTCGTACCCTCTTACAGAGTTTCCTTGTTTATCATACTTATCGTCAGGGTCCTCCCGTTGAGATGTTGTCTGTCCTTAATATACAGTAACATTTATTTAAGGAATGGATTAAGCACATTGTGCAACAGATTTTTCCTGCTAATCTCCATGTCATTGATTGTTGCCTTTTAAGAAGTAGGTTGAATTTATGTATTATTCCTAATAAATCTTAAGTTGTTTCTCTGTAGATTTTGTGTTCTTGTCTGAAACTCCTTACTGCCTGAACGAGATTCTTTGTAAGAAATCTTTGCAAGTCTCTTAAACCTTTAACTACTAGGTAAACATTATCAATATTTATCAGCTTCAACAAGTCAACCCAAATAGGTTTATTGGATGGCCCTAGCAGAAAACAAGGCAAGAGACAGAATTCATTCATTAAGCAGATATTTATCTAGCACCGCCCAGTGCCTTTGTTTACTCAGTTAAATATGGTCACCAGGCTAATAAAATTTAGCACTGCTGTTGAGGTCTTTGGACATCTGGTACTTTTCACATACTCACACATTTTTGGTAGTTTAAAAAAACTTCAACATTTTCAGAATACAATGTTGTCATGGGAGAGTACAATCCCTAGCATAGTGTAAGACTCGACTTTGTATGAAAGATATCTGCGATTGTGACATAATTCATTAGCAACAAGCCTTTGCTCTGTGCAAACTGTTTTCTGCATGGTCTGAGGGTCACTACACCCTCAAGAGACAAGGTTCTCCTGAGCCTCACACCTCGCCCTGATTCCTGCTTGCCTTTGTGCTCCTGTGCTCAACACCAGTTGCTCCTTTGCCTCCCACAACTCTGATGCAATAGTCAACAGGATGTTCCAACTTTCATGAGCCAATATAAGAGTTTATCTACCAGAATAAATTCCACACATTTATCAAAGGCAGAGGGACACAGGCTGAGCATTTGTGGTGCTGGGTGATGGCCACATGTAGTATTGGAATGAGAAAGTGGAAATGTCTGCTAACAGAAGGCTGTGCATCTGGTGGGCAGGGCTGGAAGGGTCCTCTGTAGCCAGGGGCAGAAGGAAGGTCTGGAGACCGCTTGTCCAAATCAAGAGGATGACAGTATGCCCAAATCAAGGGGACAATACTACTTCACAGATCAGTGTAGATCAGCCAAGTTCATGATCGGTTTATGATCTTGGGCATCTCCTAAGGTACAGTTGAGTCATAGTGGCAGTGTTTTTACTTAAGCATTGGATTCAATACATTTTTAGCCTGATATAAAATCATATGTCCAAGACAATTTTCTATTGTCTTGGATACATCTATTCCAGGCATTCTTCCAAAACTAAAATATTCTTCACTATCAAACCTTCCCCAGAAAATTTCTGTCCGCTTATTTGAGTATGCTTCCTCTTTTCTCCTTCCTTCTGCCAGCGTTCTAATTCTCCGCCTTCTCTCCTGTTTTTCAAGCCACATGCTACAATATCTGTAGCAACTGCTACTCTTTTCTGGCAACATTACTTGTTTCTGCATATAAATCTCATGTTGATCAAATTCTAGTTTTCCTTAATTGCAGGATTTCACTTTAATCCTTCTCAGAATAGCAAATATCCAATTCTACTTCATAGTGGTTGTCCACCCAGATGTTAAAAAGCTTGTCGGTTAATGGATCATAAGCATTTGGAGATGTGTTGATAACACACCATTATATATATGTACTTAATAAGAGATACATCTAACATACAAATTCAGAAGACAGAAAAAATATAGTAAGCAAATATTTTAAGCAAAAACAGATGGCTAGCTATTTTCATGTACTATATGCATAAGGAGACATTCCCAGGTGTGTTCAAACCAGGAATGTCCCTACTAGGCCAGTTTGTAGGAGAATGGATATACAAATTGGGATATGCCTATAGTGACTACTACATACCAGAAACAAAAAATAAATATTAGCTAAATGTGCTAGCATAGATCAAGCTCAGGAATATATTATTTGGACAAAAATAGAAATCAAAGGGATTATAAAAGAAGGATTTAATTTATAGTTATGCCCTATATAACAAAGTTTTATTCAATGATAAAACAAATATACGATCACAGTCTCATGAAATTTTAATGTAGCTGAAAAATTCCATCATCGATGTCACTGTTGATGTAAAGTCATAGTGCAGTATGGCCCTCAAGTGTGTGTGGTGATGCTGATGTAGACAATTTTACAGTACCTACAGTTGTGCAAAAGCAGTGCACCCACAGTTTTGCACAGTGCGTAATACTTAGTGAGGATAATACATGATTATGTTACTGGCTCATGTATTTATTAAATGCTTATCATTGTTGGAGGGTGCTCCTTGTACGTACTAAAAAAAGGTCAGTTGTTGAACAGCCTTTAGAAGTTCCTTGTCTAGGGGTGGGGCAAAATAAACCATCATTAAGGAAGACAGCAGCTTTATGTCCCACATCACCCCTGCAGACCTTCCAGAGGGACAAAGCTTGGAGGAGAACAGACAGCTGTGGTGATGATCTTGAGACTGTGCAAGCTGAGCCTCAGGCATGTGTTTGTGTTAATTTGATTTATAGCACATGTTTGCAACTCATATCGTTCACCTTCCTGTGTGGAGCTGGTGCACACAGAAGGATGTGCATCTGGTGGGCAGGGCTGGAAGGGTCAACTCATAACACATCTCAATTCCCTTTCCATCCCCTCTGCTCCCCTCCTCCCCCTCTTCCTTTCCCTCCTCCCCTCTGTCCATCTCTTGATCCCCTTCCCAGTTGAGGCAGATCTATCTGCCTATTTCCTATTATCTCTTGTATTTTGCTCTTTATTTATAACTTGAGTTTCTCATATAAGAGAAACCACACAATAGTCAAGCTTGTGGGTCTGATTTATTTCAGTGAATATTATGGCCACAAGGTGCATCCATTTTCTACAAATGACTCCAATTTACCTCTCCTGATGGTGGGACAGTACTCCACCAGGCGTAAACACCATGTTTCCTTTATCCATTCATCTGTAGATTGACACATAGGCTGCTGCTAAGATTTAACTATTACAAATTGTGGTGCTATAAACATAAGTCTGCATGTGTCACTGTAATATGATGCCTTTAGCTCTTTTGAGAACATTCCCAGAAGGGGTGTAACTGGATCAAATGAAATTTCTAATTTTAGTTTTTGGAGGAATCTCCATGTTGATTTCTACAGTGGCTGTATTAGTATACATTTCTGTCAACAGTGCAGAAGGATTCCTTTCCCCCCATAGCATCTCCGGATTTGTTATTATTTGATTTCTTTAGGCATAGTTTTTAACAAAAAAGTTTAAAAATTTAAAAAAATTAACAGAGATATATTGCATAGTGTAAGCATAGTAGGTTATAGATTTACATAAGCAATGCTGTGAGGATCACACAATGACATGAAATCACCTAGTGACACTTTTCTCAGAGCGTGTTTGTGTCAGTAAGCGGCTATAGCTGTACATGAAAAATTATCACTACTCATTTAGGGTTTCTATGTTATCAACTGGAAGGTAAAGGCAAGGAGAGAACTATGTCCAAGCCAGCAGACCTGTGAGTTACCTGAGACTGGGGTACGTGCAGGCAAGGCGAGGGAAGGGCTTCAAAGTATTGATTGTATTCTGTTTCTAGAGCTCATTTTATCATTACTCTACACCATCAATATATTATCAATATAACTTTGTACATTTAATAGTTATTAAAATGATGACAATTCAAAATAGGAACCACCCAGGAGTGAAAAGAAATGGGACAATTTCAAGTTGCAGACTAGTGTAATAGCTGAACTAAAATTTCATATATGAACAACTTCTTGTCAAGAAATTAATAGACCTTGGCAACTGATTTTCTGAAATTGCCACGAGCCTTTCTTCCCTCACATTCTGCTAAGAACACAGTAATAAAATATTAATAACAGATTCATAAATGGTTAAACATACTTAGTGGTGCAATTTGCTTGGAAATCTTCAGTGCAAAATATATACATCATGTATTTTAAGAGGCATATAATGTCTGCGTGCATGTCTGATGTTTCTGTAAGACTCACAGAGAGATGTAGAAAACTAGGACCCAAGAGTGACTTCCCTGTCTCCACTTTTTCTTCATTCTGCTTTCTGAATAACATGAAATCATCCACTCCGCGGGGTCTTTATCTTGCTTCAAATGCTTCTCATCTTTTCTTTTACCACTTTAATGGCTTCTAAGTGAATTCCCAGCCTTGCCTCTTTCTCTGGCAGTTCAACTTGAAGAGACCTTGTAGCCAGAGTGGATACATCCCAAAGTTACTGCACTTCTATAGAATAAAATCTGTAAACTATCAAGAATGAGAAACACCTTTTGAAAGTATGGCCCACTTTTCCAGTCTCATGCACACCCCATGCTTCGACTTTATGTCTACACCTTTTTTTTTTTTTGATGAGTGTTGCCCTTTCTTGCAAGCAGACTTTTGTGTATGCTCTTTTTATCTGCTCTCTAAAGTTTGGCTCCATTCTTACATCTTTTGTCCTTATCCCCCTGACCTTCTCCTGCTCATGGGCACACTGGAGCACTTAATCTACTGTACTTCCTTGATATACAGGACATGCCTCTGTGACAGACTTTTTCGTGATGTAGCAGAATCTTTCATCCTTTGTCTTTTGCTCTAGGCTGCATGCACCTTGATAGAGGAGACAGCAGTTTATTTATCTGCATTCTTGGGTCTTAAACAGGCCATAAAAATGGTTATACTGAACAAGTATGAGAATCTAGATGAAGAAACCAATGAAGAAGACCGACATGGATGCAGAATTTGGTCCTGAATAGGACAGGGGGCAATAGATCATGAGTTTCAAACTAGGCAGTTAGAGAATTATGCAGAAAACATAAGGGAAATCCATTCTTCATCCACTCAGAGTGAAATAGTTGTATCATGTGAAGTTGGCCCTAATTAAATGAAATGCGTAAAAGAACAGCAACAATGACAGCAAATTTGGGTAATTTGTGAATTAAAAAAACAAAACAAAGAGGGTTGAAGCGCTCAATCTGTGTCAAGAAAATGCCAAGCAAATATTTTGGGAAGGAGAATCGTGCAAAAGAAACTTTGTGGGCAAACACGGTCTCTGTGAAGAGATGTTTGATCAAAATGTTTACCTGAAATGCTGATGGTCTACTGGACTGATGAAACGCTTCCATCCCAAACATTTGCCTTGTGGCACTGTGAAAGCAGTTCAGTGAACCCAATTAACTGAGCAGAAAAGACTACGTAAGACCAGGTGCCCTCTCTCCTTTCCAGAGGTGGCCACGCTGTTTCTTCTCTCCTGTGCACTCCACCATTTTCTGGGCTTCTTGGAATTCAACTGGATCATGTGCATTTTTCTAAGGAGAAAAAACAAGGGTACAGCTATGGTCTGTTATGGTCTATAGAAACCACAGAGAAGCGCAAGCTTCTTCCTCCTTCCCAGCTTCGCCACTGGCTACCATTTCACAGGAGCTGCACTACACCAAGTACTGTGGAAATCGCTTCACCTACGTTATGGTCTCTCTTCACGTTGCAGCAGTCATGTAAGGAACATGCTTTATCCCCAATTTACACAAGAGAACACAGAGATTAAACAACTTGCTACGATCACACAAAGCTGCAGAGATATATTTCTAGGGAAAGAATGAGACTTACATTTCAGGACTGCTCACTTGCATTGTTTTGAAATCCTAATTTTCTAATTTTAGTTTTCTTAGAGAGGACCCTAAGAATTCCATCAACCTCTGACCTGCAAAGGGGGCCTTATTCTACTTTATTACAGCAGCACCAGAATTAAAAAAAAAAAAAAATCCCACCCTCAATGTTCATTGTTCCTTCTGAGTTTTGTGCGCAACTGCCTAGAAATTGACCTTACGACTAAAAAGAGCTCAGTTCATCCTTGGTAAATGGATGAATGAAGCATTTAAGTGAATAGAGAGCAGATTTTGGAAAAGACATGCTGTTAAACAAATTTTTGAGAATGTGATTATTTATATTACTAGGCAAGTCATATGCCTAAACTTATTTTCCTTTTGTGCCCTGTTTTCTCTCTCGAGATCAGTCCATTTATTTAACCACATAATATTTGTTACCAGGAGCAAGGAGAAGGACTGAATTCTCCTTCATCTCTCAGGCTTAGGGAATTGGAAAGTGGGTCCCAGAGCTTGCTAACGTTATTACGTAAGCACATGTGTCTCAGCATGACTCTTTTATAATTGCATTTGTTCCTGTTGCATGACAAAGGGGTTGTCCCACTTACTTGTTCCTTATTAGACTTTTTGAAGGTCTTATCACCTACAGTTATTCTTACCTAACTGAATGTTTGGGATAGAGCTCTATCTAAAATGGACTCTGGGCATATTTTTCATCCAGTTAATTACTTTCCTGCTCATTAGTATAATTGCCTGTTTTACTTGCCCTAGAGAAAGGATACCCACATCAATAGTAGGGCAATTGGAGAGTTAGGGGTACAGGTTAGCATGGAATGCTTGATCTTTTTGTAATCAGTACCCATGCAGCCCACTGCAGAAGCGAAGCTCCGTGCAGAAGATCCTAAAGGAGCACATGGCCACTTTCCTTCAGAGCATCTCCAGTATTGCAGTCTGATGTTATGGTCAAGCCATGTCCTGTAAAGACATCTGTCTACAAAAGATAGAGTTGGGACTTAAATACATTCAGTTCCATGTATTTGTATTTTATAAAACTTTTGTATTTTATAAAACATCTGTCATTTTCTTTGTTATATTTATCTATTTTCATTTTTTGATATTAAAAGATAGGTATGAATACATAATATATTTTTGTAAAATATATAAAAGTACAAAGAAGAAAATACAAATCAAGCATATTCTTAACCACTAATATTTTAAACATGTATTGTCTTCCAATATTTTCACATGTACATATGAACTTTTTCTATAGTGGAGTTGAGATCATATATTCTATAGAATTTACATAATTTTTAAGATATTTTCTTGTTCATTGTGTAATTGGACTAAAGGTATTTATGTTTTCTTAAGTTTTATATTGTAAATTACAGCCTTCTATTTGAGCTTAAAGCATTCAGAATGGCAAATCCTGTAAGTCCGGCACTAGCGGTATTGAACTACCTTCACTTTTGTTTGCCTTAGAAAGTTATTTTTCCCTTATTTGTGAAAGACATCTTTTATTTGAGTCCAGTTTTATGACTGAAAACTTATTCCTCCCTTTAGCACTTTTAATATTTCACCTCATCTTCTCCTGGCCTACAGTTTCTGATGAAAAATCTCCTGATGGTCATATTGATACTCTTTTGTATGTGATATATTTTGGTTCTTTTGCTGTTCTCAGAAGTTTGTTTTTCTTTTTGGCTTTTGGTAGCTTAATTGTTATATGTTTAGGTGAATCTTATTGGATTGAAGATCTCTATGGTTCTTATATCAGAATGTCAACATTTCAGTATAGAGATTTTAGCCATCATGCCAAATTTGTTTCTAGACTTTTTTCTCCTTCTTTTATCTCTGAAACTCTTATTATGCAGAAGGTTTGGGTCCTGATGTTGTTCTGTAATCCCCATAGACTTTTTTTATTTTTCCCTCTATTTCATTCCTTTGTCTTTCTTTCCTCTGATTAAATTATTTCAATTGTTCTGAGTTCTAGCTCATTGAAGTTTTTCTTCCATTTGGTTGAATCTGCTGTGAAAACTTTCCAGTAAAGTTTTTACTACATATGTTGAATTTCTTTTTGTTCTTTTTTATTGTTTTTACTTAACAAAATTTTCACTTTGTGTATTATTCTCCAAATTTCATTTCTATTCATATACTCTTAAATGTCAGTGACCATCTTTGTAAGTATTATTTTAAATTCTTTATCAGTAATTTCATAAATCTGGGGCCAATTATGTGAGCTTTACTAGTTTGTTTTAGAGGAGTCGTGATTTATTATTTTCTTTTGAAAGAATAAAAAAATTGACCATATTACCAAAACTGATATGTAAAATTACTGCAGTCCCAATCAAAATACCAACAATATTACTCACAGAACTAGAAAAATATCTAAAATTCATAGGAACCAAAAGAGACCAATAATAGCAAAAAAAACCAAATAAACATCCTGGGCAACAGGAGCAAATAATCTTGCTTCCCTACTTGGTCATAATCCTTGTGGTCTTTCTAGTTGTCTGCACTTGCACTGCTTCAAGGGACACAGAGATACCTCTTCTGAAATGTGCTGGTGTTCTTTGATAAGGACAGACCTTTAGAATTTAATCTAGCTCGCAATTCTTGAAAAGTCAGCTGGTGGTGACCCTAAGAAGGCAGAGATGTGTGTTCTTTGGTTGGCTAGGCAGATGGAGATGACTGCAGTGTACTGCTATGTCTTCTAGTCATGTCAGTCCCTGGATGTATTCCACAGCTGGGCAATTCCAATATGTGGAGTCTATAATTAGGTATGACTACAGACTGAGCTCTGAGTTTAGGCTCAGGCTGGGAAGGATGAGCCTTAATGCTTCTTTGAAATATGTAATTAAAGAAGGCCTCCTTGTCATGTTGGAGTCATAAACTAGATATTTGGATGATCTGGGTGGTTGTTTGACTCTCTTAGTCAAGCCTGTCTATCCTCTATACCTCCCCAAATGTGTGGAGCTGAGGAGCTCCCTGCAACAACTGAGTTGTTGGGCAGACTTTATGTCAATGGAGCTGCTGCTTGACATCTGGGGTCAAGTTGTTGTACTCTCTTTGCTTCTCTGAATTGAACATGATTGTCTTGTTAGATTCTTAACTGGGATTTGAGTCTGACCATCTAAAGACTCAAGTTAGGTCACCCATTCTACTATGCTTCTGAAGTCAATGAGCTCAGCTTTGCAGATGAGCTGTGAGATTTTTTGGTATCTGCCATTGTTTGCCACTGCTGGAAGGGACATGGAGATCCCTCGTCTGAGGGATCTGCATGCTGCTTTTTTGTGATCTCTGCCTCCATTCTTCTTTCTACTTCACTCTGCCCAGTGTAACTGTGCATTTTCCTTCCGGTGTCTCCTTTGAGATCAAACCAACATGGGCTCCCTGAGAAACTTACAGAAGGATAGGGAAGCTGGAGACCTGTCTTTCATTCTATTTTACTACTATTCACACTATAGGCCATGGAAGTCCTCTCTGTGCTGCTATGTGCTGACAGGAAGGACTGAAAGGAGTGGTGGAAACAGCATCTGAGTGTTTCTCTCTCCCTTCAAATGAGATTTTAGTTCATTTGTATGGTTCACAAGTGCTTCAGGCTTATTCTCAAACTGTGGTATTTTCATGCAAGGTGTCTTCTCTGTTGGAAGTTCTTAGCTGAAATGTTAGGGATAGGATGGGGTGGTGAAGTCTGGACATGTATAGTTTGAGATCACTCTCCTTGGCTTTTTAACTCTCAGGTTTTCTGCGTCTAGTCTCCAGAAATTTGTCAATTGCAGTTCAGTTTTTCTAACTGTGATACAAGTTCCAGTAAATATTCCACCCCTAGAAAGCTGGGATTCTGCATACCCATCTGCCTATTTCTTCAATTTTAGGGGATTTGCCCTATAGCTCCACTTCTTTGATGAATCTAACAATAATGATTAATTTTTCCAGTTTGTTTAGCTTTTTACTTGTTGTTGGTAGAAAATGACAATTTCTGATCTTCATACATGTTGGTTTGCAAACTGGAAATCCTAGAGTTTTTAAATATTTGTTTTTCAATTTGTCTGCAGGTGCAGTCTTGAGGTAATCTTATGGCTACTTAATGTATGACTTATTTCTCTTCCAGCTTTAAAAAATATTAAGGATACACTGTGTCTCTATGAGAATGTTTCTGAGGAATAGCTGTCTGATGATGTAACTACATAGAGGTCTAAAGAGCAATATAAAACCAAATCATTCACAGATAAAATTAGACATACACTTCTTATCTCAATGGTCTTTATACTGGAATCTCTTTTCCTTGGGGATACATTAAGATTTTCAACCAAGCACTTTGGGTGGAATAGTTTTAAGGGAAATCCACTTCCAAATCTTCAACTGTCATATATGTAGTTTCCTAGAATTGATTTTCCTGATAATTTTTAAAGTGCCCAATGCATCATCCAAATGCTTCCTATCTATTCTCTTTTTACTAATTTCCTTTTGTGATTGCCTTTCCTTTACCAAGAAAAGTCATATATTTGACATAAAGGAAAACTTTACTGCGTAAACTATCTGTAAGGGTTCAACTGATATAATTTAAAGGATAACAACTGTAAATAATTTATCTTGTCAATGAAGTATATTCTCTCTATGAGGTGTAATCAGAATATGTATGAATATTTACATCCTAAACATTATTACAGTAAAAGACACATTGCCATTAATCCCTGTTAAAATGTTCCCCCTCACTTCAAACACACTTATCCCATCATTCTTGCCACTTTTTGAAACAGTTCTGGAACTGTTTTTTGTTTTTGTTTTTGTCTTGTTTTTTCCAGTACCAGGAACCTAACTCAGGACCTTGCGCTTCCTAGGCAGGCACTGTGCCGCTGAGCTAAATCCCCAGCCCTTGGAAGTGTTTTTTTGTGTGTCTTGATGAGGTGTGATAAAAAAATATGGTGAACGCTGGTGCTGGTTGATGTACAATGAAAGACAGGGTAGTAAAAATAAGATGGTGTGTGCTCATCACCTTATTCACAAAGTCAGGCACTCTGTGACTTCTGTCTGTTGTTTAGAGTCAAAATGACCAGGGAAGGGAAATATTTTGAGTCCATTCAAAATAAGGGGCAGCGAGGAAAACGCAAGTAATGAAAGGAAAGTGGACTTGAGAACTGCTTCAGAAAGTAGCAAAAAATTTTGGGGATAACTGTGTTTGAAGTGAGGGAGAATGGACATGAAGTTCTGGGGGCTAGTGGTGAAGTGTTACCATTTATACCTAAAATGTCCCCCAATATTTTCAGACTTGCATAGGGTCATTGGGTCATGGGGTAGTATACCCATCAGTGGATGGATCCACTGATAAATCTATCACTGATAGATTTATTAGATGGGGCCTTGTTGGAAGTGGAGATTCACTGGAGTCATGACCTGGGAGGATATTTCTCCCTCTCTGATGCTGCTCTTCACTATCTGCTTTTTTGCTGCCATTCTGTGGGCAGCTTTGCTCTGCCAGACCCTTCCACCATGCCTTGGACCCAAACAACTATGCAATGAGTCCTTCAAAAACTGTAACTCAAAATAAGTCCCCTTTCCTTTAAAATATGGGTTTCCAATATTTTTTCTCAAGGATGAGAAAGTGACTAAGGGAACCTCTTCTTAAATTTCAGATGTTGGATATTTTCTCCCAGCAGTGTGAAAGATGACTAATTAAAAAAAAAAAATTGGGGCTGGGGATTTAGCTCAGCGGCAAAAGCGCCTGCCTGGCAAGCGCAAGGTCGTGAGTTCGGTTCCCGGTACAAATTTTATCACCCTATGAAATTATTTAAAGTTAAAAATATTGGAAAACTTTGGACATCAAGTTAAAATAATTAAAATATGTAATTTTGCAAAATGGGTTTAGAGAGGTGAGCATAAGTTCAGAAAGCCATCATTTCTATTCACTGCATACAGCTACCTTTTAAAGACAGCTAATACACTGTTTATATTATCTTCAAAGTAGTTACTCAGATTTTAAGACCTAAACCAACAAGATTCTTCCAAAAAGAAATAAACAGATAACTATGCAAAACTTTCTTTTAAATTATCTGAGGTAAACTAATAGTATAAATACAACAAATTAGCATATATATTGAAATTTTTTTGAAACAATAAAACATGTAATTTGCGGAAGTATATTAATTTGTCAAAGGAAACCTCAGAGCATCTTGCTTACAAATGGCCCCCTAAGGTAGTGTTTCCCCAAGAACAGTATTCTAGTTATTCAGAGGCTGCTACAGCCATGGTCAAAGGGGCTTCAGGTTTTGCTGAAACTGGTGGCAGATCTTGTCATTCATAGTTGTGGTTTTACAGGCATGTAAAATGTAAAAGCTGTGGAATCATGGAGGATTCCACCCAGATTTCAAAAGAAATTCTGGGAGACCAGAGGCTGTGAAACCAAGAGAGAGAGGCATAAAGCCGTGAGAGTAAAGCCTAAGGTTCTCTGGAGAACCCAGGAAATGGGAAATGCCAGGAATGTGGAACACATGCTGAGGAATGACACAGGCAATAAGCTGAACCAGTCAGAGAGAGAGAGGCCACACTGGTTGCAATCAGCAAGGTCACAGAGGCAGGGCTGCCCAAGCCCTGTGCAATTCATACTTTGCCGCAACCTGGCCTGGTAGCTGCACGTGGAGCTACAGGATTTAATGTTTGCTCTGCTGATTTATTAGTCTTGCTTTCCCCTGATGTCTTCCTAGGCTCCTGTTTCTTCCTTTTTAAATGGGAGTGTTTACCCTTTGTCAGATGTTGGAAGTTTAATTTTCTTTATTGACTGTTAAAAGGCCACATAGCTAACTTTTTGCTTTAAATCTCAGAGCAGACCTTGAATTTGGACTTTTCAGCAATGTTGTATCTGTTAAAACTGACCACTCCCAGAGTTTAACTAAATACATCTGTTTAATAAGATAGACATGGTCTGCTTTGTGGTCAGAGTTGGAATAATATGGTTTAGATCTAAAATGTCCCTCCAAAGCCTCAAGTATCCAGAGGTGGGGCTTTGAAATGTGATTGGATCATTCATTGATGAATTCATAACAGCATGTGCTGTTATGAGGTAGAGCCTGTTCTGAAAAAGTGAGTCATGGGGCATGATGTAGAAGAGTTTCTTCTTTTTATCATTAGGATATATTTCCAGTACATAATGAACACATTCATCATGGGGGATTTGTACATGTACATAACACATTTCAATTCTTTTTAAAAATCCTTTCCCTGTCTTTCCTCTAAGCTTTCTCTCCCCATTTATTTATAAAAGCTCTATTTCCATTTTTTCAATTTTTTTCCTTTAAATTACTTTATCTTTCCTTACCCCAACTCTTGTTCCTTCTCCTATTTGAAGAAATTATTCCCCCTTTCTGATATGTATCCTCTCTTCTGTTCATTATTTATATTTGTATTTTCTGCATAAGAGAAACAATGCAATATTTAAACTTGTGTGTCTGATTTATTTCTCTTAGGATTATTGTCTTGAGGTGCATCTATTAAACTAAAAATGCCTCAAATTTATCCTTCTCCATCACGGTATTACCCCATTGCATATAAATACCACTTTTTCTTTGAGAAATACATTCATCTGTTGATGAGAATAAGGTTTCTTTCTAATATTTAGCTATAATGAATTTTGCTGTTGTAAACATAGGCATCCATGTATCACCGTGGTATTGCTTTTACTCTTTTGGGAAGAAATCTAGAAGGACAATAGCTAGGTCAAATGGAATTTCTATTTTAGTTTTTTGAGGACTTTCTGTACTGATTTCCATAGTAATTGTACCAACTTACACTCCTACCAAAAATGGAGAAAGGTTCCATTTTCCCAGCAACCTCACCAGCATTTGTTACTGGTTGATTTCTTGATGATAGCTATTCTGGAGTGAGATAGTGCGATGACCTGCACAGCCAGTGGGTTCCTGAGAGGGGGCAATGTGAGATTAAGAAAAAAGTAGACACATACTAAAAGAAAACCTGGGACTGGGTGGGACCTGACTTCTCTGATGGAGAGGCAGCAACAAGCCAGCATGTTCTGTATCTTTATTTACACACAGTAAAAAGAGGGAAAGTGCTTGATAGGGCTGAAAGTGAAAGGTCTCAGTGTTTTGCTGAGAACACTGAAAGCGAAATATTCTCAGAGCTATCTGTGCTGTAGTTAACAGGGAGGAACATCAAGGCCAGACACCGGCTGGAATGGCTTTGCTCCAATCCCAACAACTTGTTTACATGAATCTCTTCTGGAGCTTCATGTTCTTGGGCTGGTCATGCTCTAGCCCAGCATGTGTGGTCAATCTCCAGCTGAGCCACTTCCCACATCCCCCCCTTTTCTATTTCTTAGCTGCAAGTGATGGGTGGTCAGTTGGAGTTGGAGGAGCTATGATTTGAGGACTCTGCAGAAGACCTTCTTCCTTGTGGAAGGATTGTTTTCCTCTCTCCTCTCCAGGTGTCCCCAGCGAGGTTTCCTTCTGTGAAGGCCTTCTCTGTCTTGAACCCTTTTTACTCTGAGTGGACTTGCTCATTTAGGCAAAAAATACTTAGTCCAAGGATTTTAGGTCCCTAGGTCAACAACTTAACCATAGTCAGCCCATTAACTCATAATAATAGTCAGTTATTAGTGTAGATGGAACCTGTCAAAAAGTATCAGTGTTTTTAATAGTTACCTTATTACTATAGCATTGTTTTATCCATTTTTGTGGTTATATTTTTCTGCTGAATGTTTAATACCAAGTTAAAGTGAGACCTGCATAAATTAAAATTAATGTCTTACTGTCTGTCAAGGTCAGTTAAGTCTCCTCAGGATTTACTTTGGAACCACGTGTAACCTCTCTGTTCTTCTGTCAGTGTTAGCTGGCTGGATGAGTCATGGCCGTTGATTGACCAAATTGCTTTCTGAAAGCTTGGGAGACTTTTCTCTTCTGCTGACTCTTTTTAGGCATACTGTTGTGCTTCTGTCTCCTGGGGTTCAATAATCTCCTTAGTCAGGATGTCATGTAACTCACCGGAGTTGTAGGATGTCACAGAAAAGGTTCCCTCTTGTCCTGGGTCCTCATTGGCTTTACAGGGCCAGGGCCAAAATATTCTTTTTTTTTTTTTTTTTTTTTTTT